>NC_134799.1:48671202-48871202 GCF_046742065.1 Oratosquilla oratoria
TTTAGATCACTTCGTCCGTGAGGTGTATTTTTGTTTTTTCTTCAGGCATGGACTGTTCTCAGTTTTATGGTAAAACAAGGAGAAGATATTTTACCTACAGTGATGATAGTGATAATAATGACGATACTAATGAATTCCCTGACTTTGATAAGTAATTTATTTACAAATTGGTTTTTTACAATTTGTTTTTTCTTGGGTCATTACAAATTTACAAATCTATTTTTCTGATACTTATGCATTTATATATCTAATTTTGTATCTTTACATATATATATATATATATATATATATATATGTTACTTGATATATACATACATATATATATATATATATGTATATTTGTCTATTACTGTGTATCTTTAGTATCAATTCCCAGAACATTGTATGGATATACAGCACTATACTGTACATGGAACTGTACTATCTACTTTATTACAGGCAGTGATTACATCCCTGATGAAGATGAATTGGCCGCTCTGCTTGATAACCCTGGTGAGCCAGAAATCAGATTAGTGACCTCTTATGTAGATCAAGAGCCAACACCAGGGCCTTCACATGCAGTTCAAGAGCCAGCACCAGTCCCTACCCGTGCAGTTCAAAAGCCAACCAATACACAACCAAGAAATCGTCGAGAAATTCCTCTCTGGCGTCAAATGGGTGCCACAAATAGTGCTTTGGATCCACCTGAATGGTGAGACTGAATTGGTGAGACTAAACCTGCTACATCACTCAGGAAACCTGTTGAATGTTTTAGATATTTCCTTTCTCCTGATATCATGGAACACATTGTATGCCAAAGTAACCTGTATGCATCACAAAAAGACATTTAAAAATATTTGAACTTGAGTGTCCTTGAGTTAGAGCATTTTTTTTTTTTTTTTTTTTTTTTTTAATCTTTATTTGCCATGTCCTTAGTCAAGTTATCAAGCTTACGTCTTTATTGGAAAGGCAAACTTCATTGCCCCATGATTACAGGGAATATGAGTAGGGACAGGTGGGAGGAAATAAAAGAAAATATGCACTTCAATGATAACTCTACCTTGCCAAATAACAACTCAGACAAATTATTCAAAGTCAGACCACTACTTACCCATCTTGCTGCTAAGTTTCGTGACATTCTCAAACCATAACGATTGTGTGTAGATGAACAGTTAGTCCCGTTCAAGGGACTGTTCTTTGAAACAGTATTTACCAAGTAAACCTCACAAATGGGGCTACAAAGTCTTCTGCCTTTGTGGTGCAGATGGCATCATGTATGACTTTGAGGTATACACAAGGAAAATTCTGCCTGCACCAGGAGAACCAGATCTAGGACCAAACTCAAATGTGGTACTGAATCTAGCCAGAAGTATCCCTACAGGCATGAATCATCTGTTGTATTTTGACAATTGGTTCACGTCACTCCAGCTAATGACCAAACTAGCTAAGAAACAGGTACTGTGTTTGGGAACTGTTAGAGTAAATAGACTCCCAGGGTATTTCCTTTTATAATGATAAAGAGCTTTTGAAAAAAGGTAGGGGAACCCACCAAGAAAAAAAGAAAAAGAAAAAAAAAACTGGTAGCTGATGTTGAAATTCAAGCTGTGAAATGGATGGATAATAGGTCAGTTCATCTGCTGTCAACATTTGCCTCAGCAGAACCAATGAATGAATGTAAAAGTTATGACAAAAAACAGAAGGGTAACAACATGATTCCGTGTCCTCAAATTGTGATTGAGAATAACAAGTTCATGGGTGGGGTAGATTTGATGGACTCCCTCTTGTCACTGTATAGAATCCATACCAGATCTAAGAAATATTATCATAAGATCTTTTTTCACTTTTTGAATGTGACTCTTGTGAACTGCTGGTTGTTGTCAACCCGAATTATTATTATATTTTTCTGTTGACGCAATCCAAGCTATGTATTAGTTCAAGGTATTGTGTAATACGTTTTCGTCGTATTTGCACGAGTAGCTTCGCTAGAGTGCGTGCAAATACGTTTAGTCTGTCTTGGCAAATCAAGTTCAAAATCCATAGACGCTGATTCTATGGGGCAATCAGGGATGAGTTTGTTCTGTAAACAGGGGCGCTCTGCGCGCGTGGAAGTGAGAAAGAATTAGGAAGCCCAATAGGGAGGATGTAGTAGCGGAGATTCCACGACTGTGTTAATGTCTTTCCTCTCCCTGTTTATATATTTTAACTCAGCCATTAATTAGGATATTATGTGTGAAGTCAATGGCAGTGGCGCGGGAAGCCTGGACAGTGAAACTCTTGGTGACTATTTCTCTTTCACCCCCGTTCAAATTTTGTTTAAGAACTTGGAATCATGTTTAAATTTGGTTGTAAATCCTTAACTCAATTATATGTCCTTTGTTATAATTATCTTGTTATTCCTGTTAATCTAATGAATAATGTTAAGCTTTCCTTTTGTTTCCTTTTTTTTCATGATGGCGCAAAATTGAATGGTGACCTTGAACAGTTTTATTCTGTGAGCAGATATCCCGTAAGACATAGGGTCTTGGGAATGATTCATATCATCTTAGAATATTTTATGTTACAAGTCAAAAGTATCTCGTAAGATTTGTAACAATATGTTCACATAGTCGTATGCTTAACTCGACTTTGATTCTTCTGTAGGCGCCAGTGCTGTGTTAGTGATGGCGGGGAAAGAAGAATTCAAGAGCACCACCCAACACCGTCGTAGCACATGACGTGGTATACGACTATACCATATATGTATGTGTATGTGCGTGTATTTTCTTTAGAGCATTTGTGTACAAAAGAGCCTCCGGTCGACAAAAGTACGAGGAGAGGACGGCTGGCAAAATTGGCTCTCAATTCCGATACGACTTGACAGTATTAAAAAAATGATAATAGTAAATAAGTAAAAAATAGAATAAGATAGAATAAAGTCAAATAAAGAAAAAAAGGGATAAAGGCTCACATTATTTCCTGGGTCCAAAAGGGACTTTTACTTTATCATAGTACATCAGAATCGATAATACTATATAAAAACATGTTGTTCATACATACATACATATACCAAGGCTTTTCCCCCCTTACAAGGGAGGTAGCCAAAAAGGAAATGGCATAAAATCATTCCCACCCATTCCATCCCTGAATACACTCCACACCCCTCCAACCTCCCTCTCATCTTAGCACCTCCCGGATGACGGGTCATCCCTGCACCTTGTCCACTGCCCTGGGTCAGAGGCAGTGTCACAAGACACAGCACATCCACAGCAAGGCCGCTTCATTAAATCGGCGACCCCCCCCCCTCTCCGTCCCCCCATGCATAAAAGGAGAAGACAGGGAGAAATCACTTCGGGCTGCGTCAAAATTTGCTCACACATACTACCTTACCCCCCATCCCCCTGCCCACTCCACCTCATGCATCACAACATCATCCATACACAACCACTCTCCATTCAACCCTGTCTTCTGTCCTCTCCCGTCCTTCCCGTCCAAGTATCTAAAACTATCCACTTCCTCCAGTCGCTCTCCCTTAATACTCACTTCCAGACTACTGCCACTTTCACCCCTTGTACATCTCATCACCTTACTTTTACCCACATTTATCTTTAGCTTTCTTCTATCACACACTCTCCCAAACTCTGCCACCAACTTCCTCAATCCCTCCTCCGATCCTGCCACAAGCGCAGTGTCGTCCGCAAACAACAGCTAGCTCACCTCCCACTTTTCTCCATTTTCTTTAACCATCTCCAATCCCTGACCCACTACCCTTGCATTTACCTCTCGCACTACCCCATCCATGTATAAGTTGAACAGCCAGGGCGACATAACGCATCCTTGACGAAGTCCCACCTTTACCTCGAACCACTCACTCTCTCCATTTCTAATCCTGACACAAGCTCTACTACTCTCATAAAAACTCTTGACAGCTCCTAGAAGCTTTCCTCCTATCCCGTATATCCGCAAAACCTTCCACGGTGCCATTCTGTCTACCCTGTCGTAAGCCTTTTTCAGATCCATAAAGGCCCAAAAATCTTCCTTCCCCTTTCCTATAGCTTTCTCACATATCTACCTTACCACAAAAATCTGATCTACACAACCTCTACCCGTCCTAAAACCACACTGTTCCTCACCAATTACTCCCTCTGTTCCTTTCCTAATCCTCTCAATCAAGATCCTCCCATAAGCCTTCCCAACTACACTTAACAATCTAATTCCTCTGAAACTACAACATTCACACTTGTCCCCTTTTCCCTTGTAAAGTGGAACTATACAAGCACTCCTCCAGTCCTCCGGCACTCTACCCTCTCTCCAGCAAACATTAAATAACCTCACCAGCCAGTCCACCATCACTGTACCTCCTTTTTTTTTTTTTTTTTTTTTTTTTTTTTAGACATTTTGCATGGCATCCATCCAGACCAGGTGCCTTACCTGCTTTCATCATCTTAACAACTGCCTTCACTTCATCCTTCCTTATTTCTCCTCCATTTTCCTCACTCATCACTCTCATTTTCTTAGCATTTCCTACTGCAGCTATCTTTCCCTCCCTATCCTTCTTCACTTCTAGAAACTACCTAAAATATTCTCCCCATCTTCCCCTTACTGCCTTCTCTTCCATTATCATCTCTCCATCTGCACCTTTTACCTTTTCTTCTCTACTTGATTCGCCTCCTCTTCCTCTCTTAATTTCTTTCCAAAACATCTTTTTATTACTTTCAAAATTTTCTGTCATACTCTTACCCCATTTCACATCTGCTCTCCTCTTTGCCTCCTTTACCTTTTGCTTTACTTCTCTTTTCTTTTCTTTGTACCTCTCATATGACTCCCTCGTCCTATTTTGTAACGAAATCATGAAAGCTCGCTTCTTTTCTTCTACAACCTTCTTTGTTTCCTCATCCCACCATTCACTACCCTTCCTTCTATTTCCTCCTGCCCTTTTTGTTCCACACACCATCCTTGCACACCATCCGGCACTCTACCCTCTCTCCAGCAAACATTGAATAACCTCACCAGCCAGTCCACCATCACTGTACCTCCTCTTTTTTTTTTTTTTTTTTTTTTTTTTTTTTTTTTTTTTTTTTTAGACATTTTGCATGGCATCCATCCAGACCAGGTGCCTTACCTGCTTTCATCATCTTAACAGCTGCCTTCTCTTCATCCTTCCTTATTTCTCCTCCATTTTCCTCACTCATCACTCTCATTTTCTTAGCATTTCCTACTGCAGCTATCTTTCCCTCCCTATCCTTCTTCACTTTTAGAAACTGCCTAAAATATTCTCCCCATCTTCCCCTTACTGCCTTCTCTTCTATTATCATCTCTCCGTCTGCACCTTTTACCTTTTCTTCTCTACTTGATTCGCCTCCTCTTCCTCTCTTAATTTCTTTCCAAAACATCTTTTTATTACTTTCAAAATTTTCTGTCATACTCTTACCCCATTTCACATCTGCTCTCCTCTTTGCCTCCTTTACCTTTTGCTTTACTTCTCTTTTCTTTGTACCTCTCATATGACTCCGTCCTATTTTGTAACCAAATCATGAAAGCTCGCTTCTTCTCTTCTACAACCTTCTTTTATTTCCTCATCCCACCATTCACTACCCTTCCTTCTATTTCCTCCTGCCCTTCTTGTTCCACACACCATCCTTGCACACCATCAGGCACTCTACCCTCTCTCCAGCAAACATTAAATAACCTCACCAACCAGTCCACCATCACTGTACCTTTTTTTTTTTTTTTTTTTTTTTTTTAGAATTTTTGCATGGCATCCATCCAGACCAGGTGCCTTACCTGCTTTCATCATCTTAACAACTGCCTTCACTTCATCCTTCCTTATTTCTCCTCCATTTTCCTCACTCATCACTCTCATTTTCTTAGCATTTCCTACTGCAGCTATCTTTCCCTCCCTATCCTTCTTCACTTCTAGAAACTGCCTAAAATATTCTCCCCATCTTCCCCTAACTGCCTTCTCTTCCATTATCATCTCTCCAGCTGCACCTTTTACCTTTTCTTCTCTACTTGATTCGCCTCCTCTTCCTCTCTTAATTTCTTTCCAAAACATCTTTTTATTACTTTCAATATTTTCTGTCATACTCTTACCCCATTTCACATCTGCTCTCCTCTTTGCCTCCTTTACCTTTTGCTTTACTTCTCTTTTCTTTTCTTTGTACCTCTCATATGACTCCCTCGTCCTATTTTGTAACGAAATCGTGAAAGCTCGCTTCTTCTCTTCTACAACCTTCTTTGTTTCCTCATCCCACCATTCACTACCCTTCCTTCTATTTCCTCCTGTCCTTCTTGTTCCACACATCATCCTTGCACACTTTGTGACTCCCTCCTTGAACCATCCCCATTCCTCCTCCACACCTAGCTCTACTCTATCCCTCACTCCCTCCCACTCCTCCTTCATCTTCTTCTTGTACTCTTTCTCCTTTTCCTTTTCATTTAAATAGTTCACTCTAAGCATCTCCCTACCTTTTGTCCCTTTCCTCTTCCTCCATCTATCCGGTGAAGAGATGGGGTGAAGATTTGAGTTCGCATACAGGACGAGACTTGTATAGTAACTTACTAGAAAGTGGCTTCCACCAAGGCGTAAACAGCCCTACCCGAGGAGATAATATCCTTGACCTAATATTCTCTACAACAAAAATGTAAGTTCTTGCAAGACAGTGTTATTCATTTGGGACATAAGATAAATAGACATGTACTTAGTACAGTGAATTCAAAAGTTGAAGCAGTCAAGAATTTTCCAGTTCCAACCAATGTAGACAAGGTTAGGAGCTTTTTTGGGAGTGACAGGATATTATAGAAAATTTATTCAACGATATGCTAACATTGCTAATCCATTAAGTTCTTTGTTGAGATAGGACTCAAAGTTCATGTGGGGACCTGCACAACAGGAAGCTTTTGATAAGTTGAAAGATAAACTCACGAGTTCTCCAATTTTAATATTTCCAGACTATGATAAAGAATTCATTATTTGCACTGATGAATTTGACATAGGATTAGGAGGAATACTTATGCAAGAAAGAAATGGAACTTTGAAACCAATTGCTTACACTTCAAGATTTTGTAATAATGCATAAAGAAACTACTCTATAACAGAAAGAGAAACATTAGCAGTGATATATTCATTAGAAAGTTTTAGAGATATGATACTGGGATATCCAATCAGAGTATGGACTGATCATACAACCACTCAGAACTTATCTAAGCATAAGAATCTTAGGAGCAGACTCGCTAGATGGTTTGCGATACTTCAGTGCTATGAAGTTAAATTTGAATATATTCCGGGTAAAAAGAATGTTGCGGCAGATGCACTTTCTAGAAATATTAGCCAACCAATGACAGGGTTGATTAATTTTGTTTGTAGTAAAGAAGAGTTAGTAACTTTAGGTGAGGAAATGCTAATAAGAGAACAGAGGAATGATAAGACAAATGATTCATTAGTCAAGTATTTGATGAACCCAAGAGGAGATCTTCCAAAATTTTATTTGACTAATGAACTTTTGTATAGGAAAGCAGTTGTAAGCGGGAAATATATTTCTAGAGGTCCAGTAAATCAGTTGGTAATACCACAAACTCTTGTAAAAGAGATATTGAAGTTACTTCATGATGGTGATTGTAGCTTACATTCAGGAAAGGATAAAACTTATAGACAAGCACAACTTAAATACTTTTGGCCTGGTATGAAGAAAGATATATATAATTATATTGAAAATTGTCTGAAATATGTTAAGGTGAAAGGAAATACTCCAAAACCTGCTCCTATACTTACCTATCCCATTCCACAGAAACCTTGGGAAAGAGTTGACATAGATACATTGGAGTTATCTATATCTGAGAATGGATATAGATATGTAATTGTTGCCATTGATTAATTTTCAAGATTTTGTATTTTACAACCCATTCCAAATAAGAAAGCTGAAACTATTACTTCAGTAATCTATGATCTCTAATTTCACTACACCTAAGATCTTAGTTTCAGATAATGGAACTGAATCTAATAACAAAATATTGGAAAAATTATGTAGTTTATTTTAGATAAAGAAAGTAAACATTCTAGTGAATCATCCACAAAGTAATGGAGTTGTAGAGAGGTTAAGTAAGAAAATTATTACATATCTTAGAAGTATGATAAGTCCTCATAGTATAACTTGGGATACTTGGATTCCTTATGTTAAATGTACTGTGAACAACAAAATTAATATAGCAACAGGTGAAACACCTCATTTTTTTTGGGGTGGGGGAAGACAAAACTCTTCCATATGAAATCTTGACTGGAGAGCAGAAACCTGTGTATAATATAGATGATCATATCTCAAACAGAAAAAATACTTTCCAAAGTATTCACCAAAGAGTTAGAGAACATATGCAGGAGTATTCACATGAAATGAAAAAGCAATAACACAAAATAGCGCACAAACTAGAATTGAAAATAGGAGATTTAGTCATGGTCAAAGTACATTCACCCTATAATAAACTTTCACCAAGGTACTCAGGTCCATATAGGGTAATTGATTCTGCAGGTGGAAATTAATTTAAACTAGTCCATTTAGAAAACAAGGAAGAAATGATAGGCATTTAGATGATATGAAGAAAGTTAGATTGCAGATCTATGAAGATGATTGTTGTGATACCCTATGTATCAATTTTAATGAACCAGAAGAGTATAGAGAATATTATGATAATATTATTTGTGAACTGAATATTAATCTTGATACATTTTACAGATAGTATTGAATTGACCATTTGTATGTACTTGGGATGGGAGACCTAAACAACTGGAACTTGGTGTCAGGCAGAGACATGAAGACCTTGGATCTGCTGTGGTCAGACTTGGAACCTTAAGGACCTTTCACATAAGTATTGATATGTGATATTCATGAAACATTAAGATTATCTTTGAAAAATGAGTTAAGTGTGTTAAATATATATATATATATCTATATCTATATATATATATATATATATATATATATATATATATATATATATATATATAATTGGAATACAAGAAGAGACACTTTACTATACTTTTCTAACCGTGAATATTGCTATCATCTTTGAAAAGATGATGAAACCATTTTCCAGTGAATTCTAATGTTGTTTGAGTTGTAATTTTGAATTGTTAACATGTCTGTTATTTACCATTATTCTGCCTGAATTATTATTGTGCATTTTGGAGGGTTGCTTATTTGTTTTACTGATGCCATTTTACCAGTTTATGTAAAGGTAGACTAGGTTCTTATGTATATGATGATTTCCAAGTATATGCTAGAGAGCCCTGTAAGAGGGTAGTAGATATCATTGGTCGGAACGACCAAGGGTAGCTGCCTAGCCCTGTAAGAGGCTGGTAGATAGAGGTAGACATTTAGGTAGATTGAGGGGTAGGTGAAACGATATGTATATTTTATATTCGGTTGTTATGATACAATGGCCGACTGCAAGTTGCAGAGTTGCAGAGTTACCGTCTTATATTTGTAAATATAGATTAGGATATCGAGATGTGCTGATATGACTGAATGTAAACACAGAGCTCGTTCTGCTTGCGATAGATTGCTTGCGTAAACAAGATTTCTTTTGACAATATAACAATCTTTCTGATTGGAGAAAAGGGTGGAGGAGAAAAAATATTGGTGCATGGAGGTAAAGTCACGCCCTAAAAGGGTGGCACTTATTTGTAACGTTCAAAGTTATTGGATGAATTAAATAGTGACGTCGGAGTAGAAGTGACTTGGTGGATGTAAGAGGATCCCTGGCGGGGAGTCCCTTGGTGTAACTTGAAGAACCAAGTGTATTACTTAGAAGAAAATAAGACGAGAAAACTATACCTCCATTTTAATTCAACCCATCAAGAGACTTTAACTCTGATTATAGAAGATTTGGCGGAAACATACTTAAGAGAGGGAGAAGGCATGAGGCCTACGGAATAATATCACAAGTGACTAAGTGTTAGTGGCAGCGAAGCTAACACTGTTGCACGAGCGTTCGTCGACAACTGGGTTGCTCGCTTCGGTGCCCCGACCAATCTAACCTCGGACAGAAGCAGTCACTTCGAGTCGACCCTCTGGAACAAGGTAATGGCACTCCTTGATATCCGCCGTTACCGTACTGCCAGTCACCACCCTCAGGCCAACGGCATGGTAGAGCGTTTTCATCGCCAGCTCAAGGCTATCCTCTACGCCCATGCCCTTAACAACGAGCTCTAGTCAGTGGCGCTGTCCCTTGTGCTCATTGACACCAGGACCTCCCTCAAGGTTGACATTGGCCACTCTCCTGCTGAACTCGTTTTCGGCACCACCCTCAGGCTTCCCGGAGAAATCGTCGCTGACGTGCCTTACTCCAACTCCTGTACTCCACACGACTTCGCCTTCCAACTGAAGGAGACCATGGCCAAGCTCAACCCCATTCCGCCACGCCAAGCCAAGTTGCCTTGGACCTTCGTGAGCCAGGACCTTCTCCAGTGCACCCACGTCTTCGTCAGAACGGACGCCGTCAGAAAAGCCCTCCAGCCTCCGTACAAAGGCCCCTTCAAAGTTTTACGCCGCACCAGGAAGACCGTGACAATTCGGCGAAATGGAAAGCGTGACCACATTTCCATTGATCGGGTCAAACAGGCCCACCTTTTTGACCCCTCGGACACTCCCGTCAACGGCACTCCCATTCCTACTTCTCCCAAGCGTCCCCGGACCTCCAAGACAGTATCGTTTCACCAGTCACTCGGGGGGGCGGGGGGGGGGGGTAATGTGGCAACACGCCACTACTGCAGTGTCCCCTTAACGCATATAACATTTTTGTAAAATAAAATTACTGTAATATAAGAACAATTGTGTGTGTCCATGTTAATCAAATTGTGTATTGTAAATATTATTGGGACATACAAGGATAGCCCTTATAATGTGAAAAACGTCTGAGTGTGACATAATTGTATAAATTGTACAAAGTAATAAATAATTTATTGTATATAATTTATGTCATGGCGGACGTGAAATTTAATATAAAGTCCAAAGAAATTTAGAATTTAGGTATAGCCTTCTCTTATTGATAAATACCATTTATCATGACGTGGTAACTCACCACATCAGAAGCAATTCTTCTTTCTGTAGGGTTGGTGCGAAGGATGTCGAGGAAGACGAATGTAGATTGCACACTACGAGTGGAAGATATGTAGGGGACAGGAAGCCATATAGTTTCTTAGCAAGTTTGTATTCAGGTGCTAGGATTTGCGAGATTATAGGTCGATTTTTTTTTTTTTTTTTTTTTTTTTTTTTTTTTTTACCAGGTTTGTGTTTTAACGGTTCCGTAACCACAACCCATATTGTGATGGCAGCGTTGTTCCCTTCAGTTAGTCTGTTTACTTTTTCTAAAGTAATTCGGTCAAATCTTTGGTGATTTTCTTTAATTTTGTCTTATTATTTAAGAAATTGTTTATCTCATCCGGATACTCGGAGGTGTTCATGAGTACGTAGGTAGCTGCTTTATCTACTTTTCCGATGGTGATGTTAGGGTATGCTTTTAGCTGCTTGCTGCCTCGATGTGTTTATTTTCGTTTAAACTGCTTTTATGATTACCTCTAATTTTTTCGCTTCAGCGATTACCTCGAGTTTGAAGGAAGGCTTAACAGTGACTTGACCCTTATTTTTTAATTTCTCCATCCGTGCATCCTGTCCACTGCCCTGGGTCAGAAGCAATGTCGCAAGACACAGCACATCCACAGCAAGGCCGCTTCATAAATTCGGCGACAGCTCCTCTCCGTCCCCTCATGCAGAAAAAGAGAAGACGGGGAGAAATCCCTTCGGGCTGCGTCAAATTTTTCCTCATACATGCTTCCTCATCCCCATCCCCCATCCACTCCCCCTCATGCATCACAGCATCAACCATATACAACGCTTCTCCATTCACCCCTATCTTCTGTCCCCTCTCGTCCTTCCTCCACTGACATTCCTCTCTTTTGTAATGCCCCTTTCACGCCATCCACCCATCTCATCCTAGGATACCCCCTCATATTCACTCCTTCCACCTCTGCCTTCCACACTTCTTTTACTAATCTTTCTTCACTTATTCTTTCTATGTGTCCAAACCATCCTAATACTCTTTCATCAACCCTATCTCCCAGCTCCCTTTCCACCCCTGTTCTCCTCACCTCCTCATTTCTCACTCTATCTATCCTAGTAACTCCTATCATACTTCTCAGACATTTCACCTGAAACACATTCGAACTCTTCTCTCCCTCTCTTATGTTCCATGTTTCTGCTCAATACAGTGCTGTTGGCACAATCACTCCTTCATATAACCTCCTCTTAGCATCCATTCCCATAAGTCTATTTCTCATTACACTTTTTAATCCACCAAAGCATTTACTCGCTTCTTTCAATCTACATTCTACCTCCACCCCCACTCTTCCCTCTCCTGCCACATTCGCACCCAATTATCTAAAACTATCCACTTACTCCAGTCTTTCACCCTTAATGCTCACTTCCAGCCTACTGTCACTCTCTCCCTTTGTACATCTCATCACCTTACTTTTGCCCACATATATCTTCAGCTTCCCTCTTTCACACACCTTCTCAAACTCTGTTACAAACTTCCTCAATCCCTCCTCTGATCCTGCTACAAGCGCAGTGTCGCCAGCAAACAACAACTGGCTTATTTCCCACTTTTCGCCCTTTTCTTTAACCATCTCCAACCCTTGCATTCACCTCTCGCACCACCCCATCCATGTTTAGATTGAACAGCCAGGGCGACATAACACATCCCTGACGAAGTCCCACCTTTACCTCAAACCATTCACTCTCTCCATTTATAATCCTAACACAAGCTCTACTACTCTCGTAAAAAACTCTTGACTGCTCTTAACAGCTTTGCTCCTATCCCATATATCTTCAGTACCTCACACAGTGCTTTCCTGTCTGCCCTGTCGTAAGCCTTTTCCAAATCCATAAAAGCCCAAAAAACATTCTTACCTTTTCCTATAGCTTTCTCACATATCTGTCTTACCACAAAAATCTGATCTACAGAACCCCTACCTATCCTAAACCCATACTGTTCCCCACTAATTACTCCCTCTCTTCCTCTTCTAATCCTCTCAATCAAGACCCTCCCATAAGCCTTCCCAACTATACTCAATAAGCTGATCCCTCTGAAACTACTACACTCACACTTGTCCCCCTTTCCCTTGTAAAGTGGAACTATACAGCCACACCTCCAGTCCTCCGGCACTCTACCCTCTCTTAAACAAACATTAAATAACCTCACCAGTCAGTCCACCATAACTGTACTTCCTTTCTTCAGACATTCTGCATGGCATCCATCCAACCCAGGTGCCTTACCTGCTCTCATCATCTTAACAGCTGCTTTCACTTCATCCTTCCCTATTGCTCCTCCATTTTCCTCACTCATCACTCTCATTTTCTTAGCGCTTCCCACTGCAACTACCTTTCCCTCCCTTCACATTTAGCAACTCCCTAAAATACTCTGCCCACCTTCCTCTTACTGTCTTCTCTTCCATTATCATCTCTCCATCTGCACCTTTTACCTTTTCTTCTCTACTGGATTCGCCTCCTCTTCCTCTCTTAATTTCCTTCCAAAACATCTTTTTATTACTTTCAAAATTTTCTGTCATACTCTTACCCCATTTCACATCTGCTCTCCTCTTTGCTTCCTTTATCTTATGCTTAACTTCCTTTCTCTTTACTTGGTACCTCTCATACGATTCCCTCGTCCTAATTTGTAGCCAATCTATGAATGCCTGCTTCTTCTCTTCTACACCTTTCTTTGTTTCCTCATCCCACCACTCACTACCCTTCCTTCTATTTCCTCTCGCCCTCCTTGTTCCACACACCATCTTTGTACACCTTATGACTCCCTCCTTGAACCATCCCCATTCCTCCTCCACTCCCACTTCTACTCTATCCTTTACTCCCTCCCACTCCTCTCTCAGCTTCTTCTTATACTCATTCTCCTTTTTTTCTCATTTAAGCAGTTCACTCTAAGTACCTCCCTACCTTCTGCCCTTTTCCTCTTTCTCCATCTATTCTCCACTCTCAATTTACCTTCCACCAGGAAATGATCTGATATTCCTCCACTCTCTCCCCTTAGAACATGTACATCCTTAATCAACTCTTCCTACCATACTCCTGGTCACCACTATATAGTCCATTAACACTCTATCTACCACCTTTCCATCCACCATCCTCTCCCATGTGTACTTATGCTTGACTTTCTTCCTAAACACTGTATTTGCTATCATAGGTATTATAATGGCAGTTTTCCAGCTTTTAGGTAATATACCTGTCTCCCAGGTTCTGTTGATGATTTTTAAAAGAAAGGTCTTAGCATCTTCTGGGAGATTCTTGATCATTTCGTATAGTATTGTGTCTTCACCAGGGGTCGTAGTTTTTGTGCAGGAAAGAGCTTCTTTAAATTCTTGTGGGGAGAATTTTACGTTATAGATTTCTCTGCTATTTGAGTTGAGATCCAGAGAAATCTGAGCGTTTTGAATTTTCTGAGATTCGGGCGAGTGATTTTCTGGACTAGAAATTTTGGAGAAGTATTCACCTAAATTTTCTGCAACATCATATGGGTCTGTAATGAGTGTGTTATTCATTTTAAGCATAGGTAGAGGTGAGGGAATGAACTTGCTACTAAGTTTTCGCACTTTTCTCCACACTACGCTCAAAGGGGTTTTAGAGTTAATTCCATTTATGTACTGAAGCTATGATTCTCGCTTTGATTTCTTTAAGTGTTTGCGCTGCTTAGCAAGAGCACGTTTATATATAATCTTGCTCTGTGTTGAACCGCTATTTTTGTATTGTCGGTAACATTTTCGGGTTATCTTTCTCAGTACTCCACAGGTTTTGTTCCACCATGGAACTGTAGGTCTACTGGGTTTCCCTTTAGTTTTTGGAATAGCAATCTCAGCACTTTTTATGATTGCTTCACTAAGAAATTTATATGCTTCTATATGACTGTCAAAAGTTTCAAAATCTTGATCTAAAATTATATTATCTTTATATATATTCCAGTCAGCTTCCTGAACCTTCCATTTGGGGGGAGATTCTGTTGGGGTATTTTTGACATACTTGAGATGGATGGGGAAGTGGTCACTTCCATTAAGATACTCATTGACAGACCATATAAAATCGAGATGGATGGAGGTTGAACATATACTTAGATCAATGGCACTGGTTGTATTGTTGTGAATGTTATGGTAAGTCATGGATCCATCATTATACAAAGTGATAGGATTATTGTCAATAAACTTCTCAATTAATTTCCCTTCAGCATTTAATATGCTACCTCCCCAGAGAGGATTATGAGAGTTGAAGTCACCAAGCAATAAAAATGGGCTTGGGAGCTGGTTAGTTAAGTCTTGTAAGTCATGTTCTGTGAAGCCACATTTAGGTGGAAGATAAAGAGAGCATATAGTAATCTTTTTATCTAGTATAGTTTCAACAGCCACAGCTTGCAGAGATGTCACAAGATTTAAGACTGTGTATTGTATTGATTTATGAATCATTATTGCTGCTCCACCATGGGCAATATCTCCTGGAGGAGGAGGTGAATGGTATATAGAGTAGTTTAATCCAGGATTATACGGGTTATTGCCTATCTTTGTCTCCTGTAAACAAATTATTCCTGGATTAAAATCATGTAGTATGATCTTTAGCTGTTCAGATCTGGCTCTTATTCCTTTGCAGTTCCACTGCAGGATATCTTTGAATTTGGAATAGGTTATTTTTTCCCTCTGACATACATACTTCCCTTAGAGGGAGTAGTTTGTTGGGGATCGAAGTTTTTCTGTAGTCTTTTTATCTTGGAAGGTTGAGATTCTTTCAGCCTTTCATGAGTACTTGATAGAGGAAGGTTCTCATGCAGATTTTTCGGGGATGCACGGGAGTTGGTAGACCTCCCTTGGCAATCTGGAGAGACATTCTCCGCATTTTCCATCTTGCCAGTAGTTTGGGGAAGCGGTATGGAAGTAGTATCTTCAGGTGTAGTACTGTCTGTTTCCATGAGTGAGTCAAATGTATTGGAGGTATCACAATCAGAGTTTGTTGGGTTCTCTTTGTTTTTTGCTCTCTTTTTGACGGGTGGTTCTAGGAATCCATCAGAGTCTTCAGCCCTGTCGGTTTGTTTATTTTTTATTGTTATTTTATATTTTGTTTCTAGTTTTAGGTCCTTTTCTTTTTCATCAACTGATCTACTATTAGGTGGTATATTCTGAGTTTTTGGTTTAGCAGATGGGTTGCTGGTGGTTTGAGGGTTGTTTTGCGAGCTAGCCTTTTTAATTTTTGAATGGTTATTAGGATCAGGTAGAATATTATCATGATCCACACTATTAATAGGGTTTGCTGTAGTACTAGTGTTAGGTATTGGAGTTTGGGTTTTGGGAGTTCCAGTTAAAACATCCTTGTGTGCGATGGTGTTACGATTTGACAAGTTATTATCTAATTTTATTTTCATTTTCTTTACTATGTCTGCATAGGATGAGTTAGGGTTTCTATTGGCTCCCATTAGTTTCCGCTTTGCATTGCCAATACTGATGTGTTCAGAGTTGGCTATTTCAAGGATGTCTTGCTCAAATTTGAAACGTGGGCATTTCCTAGATCTAGGGGAGTGATTACCAGAGCAATGGAGGCATTATGGAACGTTTGTACAGGTACTGTCTTCTCTATGCTCTTCAGAACATTTGTCACATTTTTTTGTTATTGTTACATTTTGAGATAATATGGCCATATTCTAAGCAGTTGTAACATTGAGTTGGGCGTTGCTTATATTTCTTGACTCTGAATCTTGAGTGTTTGATGACTTCAGGGAGGACTGTGGTAGAGAAGGATAAGAGGATGGAGTTGTTATTTCCTCTTAGCTTTTTTATTTCATGTACATTCTCAGGGCACATTTTCAAAATTTCTTCTTCGGAGAAGTCATATAGGTCTTCAGAGAAAACAATGCCCTTGCAGGTACTGAAGCTCTTATTGGGTGTTATTTGCTTTATGTTGCCATGATTGGTGGGTCTGAAGTTTGATAGAAGCTTTGCTTGGGTATCATTACCTGCTTTTATCAGGATACTCCTGCCATATATTTCTTTAGGTTTTCATAAGGGACAGTACCTATTTTATTTTCAATACATTCTGAGTCTCTCAAGAAGTTCTCCCTGTCCTCTTTGTATGTTGCAACGTACCAGAGTATGGCAGGAGACTTCCTGGGGGGCATACTTTGAGCTGTTTCTTCTTCTTTTGGAATAAAGTCGTATTTCTCATTTTTCAAGTTGTCTATATTAAAAAGGCGAGTTTTGATCTTGAAATTATTCACAAGGTGGTTATTTAATCCATTCAGTGCTTCAAGTGCAGATTTATTTTCATCAAATACTATGTAGCAGTCATATGAACTACCATCATTTGAAAGTTTCAGTCTGATTCGTTCCACTCTTCCATAATTCTTGCTTAAGAGATAAACCTCTTCATAATCAAGAGTCAAGCAAATATTTGAGCAGAAAAGTACTCTGCTCTTTGGATTACCACCAGTAATTTTATCACCCTGGTGTCCCGGTGATTTCTGTTGAGCTGGAGTCGTTATCAGAAGAAGCTGGGGTTGCAGGGAGTTGGTCCGGTTAAGAGTTCGAGCCAGGGTCGTAAATTATCTATGGGTTTGTCTTGACCGCAATGAGGGTGACCATACTGGGGGCGGTTCTCCAGTCAGGTAGAAACGAGGCAAGCTATATTTAGGGCACCTTTTCTAGCCCCCTCCCCATGTGGGGTGAGCAGAGTGGATCCTGAACAGGGCTGCTCAGTCATGTGGGTAGCTACCGAACTGTGTTGTTGCCTCAATTCCAACACAAGAGCGACTTTTCTTGCCCACATCGCCTATGTGTAGTTCGTGACTAGAGGCTCCCAGAGATCACCTTCTCCTGCCCCCGTTGTCACTAGCCATCGCCACAGGGCTTTCTTTAAGGTGATTATGAATGAGGGGTTGATGTGGTGAATGTCCGTGAAGCCGCTACTGAGAGGGGCGGGTGAAAATTAGGTTGGAGGGAGGGGGCAGCAAGCGGAAGAGAAGAGAAGAGTGGGAAAGGAAGTCTAAGAGGAAGCCCTGAGCGAGGAAATAAGAGCCCCGCTCGGGGATCGGCATTAGTCACCTCTTACGACACGCAGCCGACGTGGCAGGGGCTATATTCTATACTACACCCCCTAGCCCCACGGGGTGACCTTGCATGTATTTACCTAGTTGTATTTTACGGGAAGGGGAGCTATGATCGTGGTGTCCAGTCTTCATATCTCGTTTTATCTAGACTGTTTTTAAATTCGTGTATTGTTTTTTGCACACACCACATTCTCATTTAATTTGTTCCAAACATATATTACTCTGTGGGGAAAGGTGTTCTTTTTCAGGTCTCTTCTATAACTGTCTTTCTTGATTTTCTTTCCGTGTCCTCTTGTATTTCTATCCCATTTTATTGATCCTATCAATAGTTTCTATGCCTTTCATGATTCTATAGTTATCAAGTCTCCTCTTTCTCTTCTTTTGCTCTAATGTCTGTAGCTCAAGTTTTGCTAGTCTCTCTTCATATGATAGTTCTGAGAGTGTTGGTGCCAATTTTGTAATTGCTCTTTGTATTCTTTCAAGTTTTGTTATTCATTTTTTTGTACTTGGTGACCACATTGTTGCTGCATATTCCAATCTTGGTCTTATCAAAGTGACTAGTATTTTCTTTACCATTTCTTTGTCCAGATATGTAAATGCCACTTTGATTGTCCTTATTAGATTATAAGTTTCTCCAAAAAATTTGTTTATATGTTTCTCAGGTGACATATTATTCATAATAATGACTCCCAGGTCCTTCTCATTTTCTACTTTTTTAATTTCTTCTCCCAATTCATATGATCCCATTATTCTTTTTTTTTCTCTTCCAAATTCCATTATACTACACCTCTTAGTATTGAATTCCATCTCCCACTTCCTACTCCATTCCCATGCTTTATTGAGATCACTCTGTAGCGACTCACAATCTTCTTTAGTGTTCGCTTTTTTCAACAATTTTGTATCATCCGCAAAGAAGCTCATATAACTTTCAATTCCTTTATCCATATCATTTATATATAGCAAACATTATTGGGGCCAAAACTGTTCCTTGTGGAACACCACTTACCACTTCATCCCAATTAGAGTGTTTGTCTCTTATCACCACTCTCATTTTTCTTTCATGCAAGAAGTCTTCCATCCACTTCAGTAGTTTGCCCTGTATTCGTCCTGCAGTTTCTAATTTCTATAGCAACTTCTTATGTGGAACCTTATCAAAAGCTTTTTTTCAGGTCTAGAAATGCACAATCAGCCCATCCATCTCTTTCTTGTATTATATCTATTAGTCTTGAATAGAAACACATTAAATTTGTGACGCATGATCGTCCTTGTCTAAATCCAAATTGCCTTGGATTTAGTACGGTTTTTTTTTTTTTTCTCCCAAATGCCTTACCCATCTAATCTTGATAAATCTTTCACATATTTTAGCTATCGTACTTGTAAGAGAGACCAGTCTATAGTTGGTAGGATCTTCCTTGTTTCCCCCTTTATATATTGGTACTATATTTGCTCTTTTCCAATCTTCTGGAATTTTTCCTTCTTTCAATGAACTGTTTATTAGAATATGTATTTTGTCTGTTAGTTCACTCCTGCATTCTCTCAAAATCCAGTTTGCCATTTCATCTGGTCCATGCGATTTTCCGACATCGAGATTACTCAAGTGATTCATTATTTCATTCCTTGATACTTCTATCTCTTTCATAGGGGGGACTTTCTCCCCCCACTAAATATCTCTAGGTTGTATGTTCTCCCTCGTAAACACCGATTTAAAGTGCTTGTTCATAATTCCTGCCATTTCTATTTCCTCTGTGTATACAACTCCTCCTTGTCACAATTTCTGTAATTCTTGTTTGCTTTTCAGTTTGTTGTTTACAAATCTGTAAAAGAGTTTTGGTTGATCTTTACATTTTTCTATGATATCTTTTTCGTATTTTCTCTTTTCTTCTCTGCACACTTGTACATATTCATTTCTATAACTATATATATTCCATTTTTCAGGTCTTTTGTCTTTTTTCCATTTTATTCCTTTTGTCTTTTAACTCCCAACATCTTCTGTTGTCGTAATTAATTGAACAAAACAGAACGTTAGAGAACTTACCTGTTTGAGTCCTCTAACAAATTGTTAGAATATACAAGCTTGAGGCTTCGATGGCTGTAGATCCTTGCCGAGGTTTTGTCGTCCTTCTGGTGATAGGGTTAAAGCTTGTCACTGGTACCAGGGTTGAAGCTAGTCTGACGTACCGGGACTGAAAGTTAGTCTTGTTCGGCAGGAGTTCTAACGAGCCCTCAAAAAACGGTTTCGAAGCCACGGGACAACTGATACTTCAAGTAAGTTCTCAAGTTCCCGATTTGTTAATCAAATTACAACATAGGCTTAAATAATTAATAAAGAGGGAGGGGAGTTTAATAATATCAATTAAAATTACGATAGTGTGGTACGAAGTTACAGGAAAGATTCCCGACTCGAAAATTTAACAAGCTTTCGTGAAATTGCCGTATCTCAAGGTAAACAATGCCATTCCCGTAACAACAATTACCACAGCCTCCCCAACAACAAAAAGAAAGTGTTTAAAAAATACAACACTTTCGAACAAAATTTATAACAAGTTCTTGCTTGCTAGGGACCTTACTAGGTCTCTAGAGGCCAGTGCAGTCCCACGAGTTGGCCTCACAGAGGCAGGTTCCAGAGAGACACAATCGTCTTGTAAAGAGTTAACCTCCTCTGCGTCTGAGACCTCTTCAAAGGGTTCAGACTCTCTTGCCTGAACATTAGTAACCCCAGGGGATTCATCCTCAAGACTGGAACTCAACTCAGCATGGAGCTCTTGAGGGATTAAAAGTTTGTTCACTTTAATAGAGTTCCCATCAGGCTTAACGACAGAGACTGTACGTATCACGTTGTCTTGGTCAGGAAAGGTTTCCACAATACGAACTAAGGGCCAGAAGGGTCTGGTCTTGAAGGGGAGTTTCAAAAAGGCAATATCTCCCTTTTCCCAGCTTCTAGAAATGTGATATGCAGCTCTATCCCTTTCCCTTAAGCTGACCAAGTACTCTGTCAACCATTGTTTCTTGAACTCTTCATAGAAATAATCCCTACAGTCCATAACCAAGTTGAGAAGAGAAGGGTAGTCTTCTCCTGATTCCCATTCAGGGACTTGTTCCAAGTCTCCAAACATCAAGGAAGGAATGGTCCTTCCAATAAGAAAATGATTTGGGGTAATAACATGTACCTCATTTTCACAAGAACGATAAGTTAGTGGTCTATTGTTCAAATTTTGTTGAACATCAGACAAAAGAGTGGTAATCTCTGCCAGGGAAGGAACAGACCTACCCAATACCTTATACAAACATTGTTTCACTGTCTGTGTTAACCTTTCCCAAATGGCACCATACCAAGCAGCATAAACAGGAATGGTTCTATGCTTAACAGGGGAAGTTTTAAATTTCTCTTCAAATTCAGAAGATAAAAGTTGTTCAATAACATTTCCTGCTTGAACAAAAGATTTAGCGTTGTCAGAATAAACAGCAGAAGGAATTCCATACCTGTTAGCAAACCTAACAAAAGCCAAAATAAACTCAGTAGTGGACATTGTATTCACAACTTCCAAGTGAACTGCTTTAGTATTGAAACATGTAAAGATAAGAATGTATATTTTAACCTTCTCTCCATTCCTGTCTCTAACCCATAAATGTCCAGTGTAGTCTACACCAGTATGGGCAAAGGGCACACTTAGATTCACCCTAGAGGCAGGTAAAAAGGAAGAATAATAATTAACTGCACGGGAATTGTATTTTCTACAAACTATACAATCCTTCAAAATGCTTAATACAGCTTGTCTGGCAATAAGTATCCAGAATCTGTGCATACGAAGGAAATTAAGTGTGGCTTGTAGTCCCATGTGCATAACTTGACAATGAGCAAAGAAAATTAGGATCTTAGTTAAATGATGAGATTTGGACAAGAGAAGGGGATTGACCTCATATTTGAGGTTAATGTTCTTGTTAATTCTGCCCTTGGACCTAATCAAACCATTCTTGTCCAAGAACAAGTTCATTTGACTTACCAAAGGAGGTACGTCATTAGTGTTGGAATTCTGCAAATAAGCCAATTCAGCAGGAAAGGAATCCCTTTGCATAATACTCATCAAATAATTAGATGCTACCTTAACAGGGTCAGTATTAGACTTCTTGAACAGAAAGACAGCCTTAAAAATCAAAGAAGAGTGATGAAGAAGTTTACTATAGGAAGAAAACTTAGAGACATCTATTAGAGGAGGAGTGTCAACTTGTACAACAGCAGCATTGACAATGTCTCCCTTGAAACAGGAGGGAATACATCCCAAGTGACCCTTTGGCCAAGTATGAGGCCACAACCATTCAGGTCCATGAACCCAATTAAATTTTTCCTTGAACACCTTAGCACTACAAGGTTTAGTTAGGAAATCAGCCATATTATGTTCAGAAGGAACATAAGTAAAGGAAATGGGTGTGAACTTGGCCTTGAAAATTTCCAAAAGATTGGAAATTTCCTTCAATCTATTATTCATACTAAGTAGTATAGAAGATAAGGAAGGAATTTGTAAGGACAAGTTGAATCCTTCAATGACAAAGAACAAACTAAACAAATTCATCCCTGAAGGGAGTTTTAAGTTAGCAGTGTAGTTAAAACCTCTTTTATTCATTAGAGGTAAACCAAAGGAAGAAACTAACTTGTCCATAGGAGGACTTAAACAAGGTCCAACTTTGTCCTCTACAAATTCCTTATTAATGATAGAAAACTGTGCTCCAGTGTCCAACAAAAAGATACATTGGGCAGTTCTCTTTCCTCTGCTAATAGGAAGGGCTTCTCACTAGGAGGGATATATTGAGCCCCAGTCCCGTATGGAATGTAACCATTAGCAAGTTTGATAACCTTGTATGACGGGCTACCATACAAGGGGGGCACTTTCTATTGAAAAGTTTGAGAAGTTTTGAAGAATATCGTTTCCGAGGATCCCTAAAACGTTCAGTTAGTCTCCCTTCACCCTTGGAAAACTTGGCGAGACTTGAAGTCCTTAGAGATAAGCCCCTTTCTATGAGCTCTCTGTCTTCGGAGTTTTTGCAAAACTTCCGAAGCGGACAATGTCTCATCGCGGCTAGCCATAACTAAGATCTATATATACCAGGTCTAACCACTTCCGACCGAATTTCGAGTGTTGGCGCAGCGGGCCCGTGACATCACCTGGCTGCTCAAACTGGGGTTCACGCGTCCCGTCGCTGTTAGTTGTAGCTGGTTCGTCGTACGGGCATGTCGCTGCCTCCGCTCGCACCGCTCCACGCAATTAGTTATATTCTGACAATGAAGATCTATATATAGATCTTGACAATATGACTTATTGTACAATTAAGGGTTGTGGCTTAAACCAAAGAAGAATTAAGCCAAATGTTAATTTTCATCGTTTCCTTGCAAATACACGCACATGTGAACGTGTACACATATAAGCACACACGACGATATCTCCCCGTAAAATACAAGTATATAAACACACACACATATGTGAACGTGTACACATATAAGTACACACGACGATCCCGTAAAATAAAAATATATAAATACACACACACACTTCACTCATATTTCTCGGTGGCGTAATCGGTTGAGTCAGGCATAGAAAGTTAAGGTATTGGCGGTACCTGGTTCAAAGCCAGTCTAGGTTTAATTGTTTTTTTCAGTCTTGCTGCGCTTCGAGTCGTTACTCCAACTCTCGTGGGCGGGGAGTTGGAGATATGTGTGCGTGTAAGTTCATAGATCGGACATACGAGCTTTGAGCTCTCTTCCGGGAGGGAAATAGCTGTCGATCACGAGTCCAATACGTGATCCAAAAGACCAAGATGAATCACACACACATGTGAACATGTACACATATAAGCACACGCGATATATCCCCTTCCCATAAAATACACACGCACACACACACATATGTGAACGTGTACCCATATAAGTACACACGACGATATCTCCCCTTCCCGTAAAATAAAACTATAAATACACACACACATATCCTTTATTCATACGGCTCGGTGGCGCTATTGGTTGAGAGTCTGGCGTAAAATGTCAAGGTAACGGTGGTACCTGGTTCGAATCCTGTCCAGGTTTAAAAAAAATTCAGTCTCGCTGCGTTTCGAGTCGTTACTCCAACTCTCGTGGGCGGGGAGTTGGAGATATGTGTGCGTGTAAGTTCATAGATCGGACACACGAGCTGAGCTCTCTTCCGGGAGGGAAATAGCTGTCGATCACGAGTCCAATACGTGATCCAAAAGACCAAGATGAATCACACACACACATGTGAACATGTACACATATTAGCACACACGACGATATATCCCCTTCCCATAAAATACACACACACACACACACAGTTGGAACAAGTTAGATGAGAAAGTGGTGTGTGCAAAAACAATACATGAATTTAAAAATAGTTTAGATAAAATGAGATATGAAGACGGGACACTACGAGCATAGCTCCCCTTCCCGTAAAATACAACTAGGTAAATACACACACACACACACACTGATAATAGCAATGAGCTAGAGAGATAACGGGGGGGAAATATAATAGTTCCAGTCTTCCTTAGCGTTTCACAGTTTTCTTCAGTGTTTCACAAAGAGAAAACGGAAGCAGCCAGATGACGTCAGAAGCTGCGCAGAACGGCTCAAGCGGTTAGACCTGGTGTATATATATCTTGGCCATAACGACGCCAACCCAACAATTCGTTACAAATATACGAGCATAATAGTCGTGTCAAAAAACCGTCTTATGGACTAAGCACAACGAAGATAGAAAATAAGTAAAATAATTTTGATTTAAATACTAGCTTAAACCGGATAAAGGCAACAAATCAAAGAAACCACGACAATACAACAATAGAGGCCACCAAGAATAGAGAACTATTCGGAAATTTCCGAATGTTCACGAGAAAAACAAGGTACCAAAGCCGGCAAAATTTCCCGAACGTTAACAAGGTAATTAATAAAAACCGAAACAAACTCGGTATAAGAACAGGAAACCGGACCTCGTACACACACTATCGTAACCTTAATGAAATATGTTTACATAGCGGCTTACGACACAAAGGGGGAAATAAGTTAAAGTCGAAATCGACTACTAAAGTTAAATTTAAATTTTAAGTAAATTCTCAAATTCCGAGATGAAAAAACTAAAGCCGAGAATTCAGATTAGTTAGCAAAAACTATAGTATCATAAGACTGATCGGAATTCTCGATTTGTTAGAGAAAAAACCTATGTCGTAATTAATTGAACAAAACAGAACGTTAGAGAACTTACCTGTTTGAGTTCTCTAACAAATCGTTAGAATTAATATACAAGCTTGAGGCTTCGATGGCTGTAGATCCTTGCCGAGGTTTTATTGTCCTTCTGGTGATAGGGTTAAAGTTTGTCACTGGTACCAGGGTTGAAGCTAGTCTGACGTACCGGGACTGAAAGTCTTGTTCGGCAGGAGTTCTGAGCCTTCAAAAAACGGTTTCAAAGCCACGGGACAACTGATACTTCAAGTAAGTTCTCAAGTTCCCGATTTGTTAATCAAATTACAGCATAGGCTTAAATAATTAATAAAGAGGGAGGGGAGTTTAATAATATCAATTAAAATTACGATAGTGTGGTACGAAGTTACAGGAAAGATTCCCGATTCGAAAATTAAACAAGCTTTCGGGAAATTGCCGTAGCTCAAGGTAAACAATGCCATTCCCGTAACAACAATTACCACACTGTTGTACCAACACTTTACATATTCTTTTTCTTGCTTTTGTCTTGACACATACTTTTCCACTCCTTTATAAAATTTTGTCAAAATATTCCATTTCTCTTCTATTGTTGTTTCCTCCTTGTCCATTCTTTCCTAGTCTGCTTTTTGAAAGAATTCTCTTGTTTCATAAAAAAAAAAAAAAAAAAATTCATACATCAATCTTACCTTTCTATATTGTTCATTTTTTCATGTATTTTTCCTCATTTAGTTCCAGTTCATCCAATATGTGGTCACTTTTACTTAATGGTGTCTTATATTCAATCTTGTCCACTATTTCGCATTCTGATGTGATTATTAGTTCTAGTCTCGTTGGTTCTTCCTCATTTATATACCTAGTATTCTCTTGTATCCATTGCGTCATTGTATGTTCTATAATCACATCAAGTAGTACATTTCCCCATAGGTCGTCTCCACCCTTCACTGTCATCTCTTCCCAGCAGATTTCTTTACAATTAAAGTCACTCATTATAACTTTTCTTCCTCTATCTTAGTGTTATCCTTGTGTCTCCTAACATATTTTTGTGTTCTCTTTCCACGAGGCCATTTTAGGAGGCACATAATTTACTACAAACTTCCTATCCCTGTCCTCCACTTCCATCATAATCATCTCTACTCTATTCTTTCCATATGACATTCCTCACATTTATATCCTTCTTAGTCAGGAACTTAACTCCACCCCCTTGTTTCACCTCCCTATTTCTAATCCAATAATTATATGCACCTTGTCCTACACTGTTGGGTGGTAGTGGACCTTTCAATTTTGTCTCTACAATTCCCATTATGTCCAGTTCTTTTTCCTTCAGGCAATCATTCAGTTCGTTCAAGCATGTTATTAAACCATATATGTTTGTGTAAGACACTTTTAAGTTTTTGCTACTTCCATCATGTTTTCTGTTTCCTTTCTGTTTTTCTATATTATGAACCATTTCCCCACTTTCATATCCACTACTCTCCAATAGAATTTATATTTTTCTGACTCTGTTCTTTTCTTGTTTTTTCTTTAGATTCTAGTCTGTTTTCTCATCCTCTCTTCTCTCTCTTATTCATTTCTCTTTTTATCTTGTTTATATTGATCCCTGTCTGCTAGTTTCCCTGTTTTTTGCTAAGATATTCTCTACTGTCATTTGTGGCCTGAATTTGATCTTAATTGGTCTGGTCTTACATGTATTATATTTCCCTAGTCTATATATTTCTTCAATTTCTTTCCCTGTCTCTTGTCCATCCTCTTGAACTACTTCTAATATCTTGTTTACCTTTTCCTCTTGTGGTTTTATTTGAATTATACTTCTCTTCCATCCCTAATATAATTATACATTTCTTTTTGTCTGCTAAGTCTCTTACTATATTCTCCTTTTCTCTCATCACTTTAATAACTGTGTCCTCAGTTTGTTCTTTCACTATATCTGTAAATACAACTTTGTTCTCTTGGACTTTTCTCCAACCCTGTGCTATGGACTCTTTATTCTATTATTCTTCTTTAATTCCTCATTCTCATCTTTTACTTCTTTTAACTGTCTTTTTAATTCTTCTATTTCTTTAGTTAGGTTTTGATTCTCCTCCTTTAGTTCTTCCAGTTTATCAACTCTTTGGGTAACTAACTTTAATTGGTTAAACCTAACCTCCCATTCTTCATTCATTTTTTCTAGTTTCTCCTCTAGATTTACTAGTCAGGGGAGGTTGTCAACTCCTCCCTCATTAAATCCATAAAAGCAGTTATCTTCTCTTTCCACTGAGCTGTTATTATCTATATTTCTGCTTTAGACACCTCTGCTTCCTTGTTGTTCCTCATCTGTGTGTTCTGCCCCCCATTTGTTTACACCCCTCCTAACATCCGGGGCCTGTTCATCCCCTTCCTCATTTCCTTCTATTTTCCTGACTAATCCCTCTCTTTCTCCTTTTTTCTTCATCTTCTCACTACACCATGGGCTTTCCCCTTCCCTATTAATACAACAAAGGTACTCATTGTTGAGATCCACAAAAATTGCACTTCTTTTCCGGAGTTCCAATCTTTGCCGTGAATCCAATGTATGTGTGTGTGTGTGTTTTTGAGAGAGGACAATAACAAAACTACTGTTATGGCTGCAGCAGGATTTTAGGCCAAAATTCATCATTGATTGCAGGATTGCAGTGTAAATCATAAATCATACACACACACTCTTATTTATAGAAAGAATGGTTTATGAATTTCTTCAGATATTTTTATTCAATCTACAGTTTTTCAAGATAAGTACTCTTTTTCATCATATAATCCTATAAAAGAATCTATGATCTGTTGACAGTAAATCATTAGTAAGTCTGTAGCCTCACAAGCATACTTACAATGAGCAATAATGCTATATAGTTTTATGTACAATTATAATATACTATCCTCACATAGCCATTTACGTCATTGTGAATGGTATAATACTCAACATACCAATATCACATTTGTTTGTCCACAGAGCCACTGGTCTGTGGGTTCAATGGTAATATAACACTGAATATTAAATAATACAAGTTACTCAGCTAAAGCTATGCTAACCTCCCCTTCCCCACTTTCATCTTATGATGGAAGTGTGGCTCCTCAATCCAAAAGTCACATTGCACTACTTGCTTGTCATCATTTGCAACTATATCCAATGTTTAGGAGTCGGCACCTACATGTCTCCATAGTGATGGTGAAGCATGGGAGAGGGGAAAAAATTTGGCAGTTAATTACAAATAATAACATGCATATACATAAGATCATACAGCCAGTACTGATTCTACCGAGTCTTAGAAGTGAGATAATGACTCACGTATCTGAACTAATTCAGCAATGAGAATTTTCCAGGTAATAAAATATTTGTTCCTTAGTAGTACCCAGTACCCTACACATACAGATCAACCCACATTTTCAATGAACAAAGAACAGTGAAAAAATAGGAGGAATTCAGGGGAAACTGTTGGAATGGGTGAAGGATTTCTTTACTGGGAGAAAAATGAGAGTGGTACTTAGAGACAAACATTTGAAATGGGAAGATGTGAAAAGTGGCGTCCCACAAGGCTCTGTTTTGGCTCCTTTAATGTTTGCCATATACATAAATGATATGGATGAGGGAGTATATTGCTGCATGAACTTTTTTGGTGACGATGCCAATATTACTCAAGAGAGTAAGCACAGAAGATTGCAGATCACTGCAAGATGACCTGGATAAAATATGGAAATGAAGTCGGAGATATGAAATGAACTTCAACATTAAAAAATGTAGCATAATGGAATTTGGAAAAAGTAAAAGTAGAGTTTCGGGACAACATAAAATTGGAAACAAAGAAGTCAAAAAAGTAAACACAGAGAGAGACCTAGGAGTAATCATCTCAAGTGACTTGACACCTGACAAACATGTAAATAAATTATTTGGAGAGACTTACAGCTTATTAAGATCAATGAAAGTGGCCTTCGACTACATAGATGAGGAGATGGTTAAAAAAATAGTTGTTAGACTGACAAGACAGAAATTAGAATCTGCTGTATCAATGTGGGCACCTTGGACAAAAAAGAACATAAGAAAATTAGAAAGAAGCCAAAGTGCAGTGACAAAAATGGCACCTACACTGTCAAATCTGACATATGAACAAAGATTGGAGAAATTACAGTTGTCAACACTAGAACAGAGAAGGGAAAGAGGCAATTTGTTGACCATTTTCAGAATTATGAAAGGGAAGGAAGTTCTCGACAGAGATGACTTATTTAAGTGGGATAGAAGAGAAACAAGAGGACATGAACAGAAACTAAAGATAGCTAAAAAAAAAAAAAAAAAAAAAAAAAAAAAAAAAAAAAAAAAAAAAAATCCCACATAAGAGTAATTGATGTCTGGAACAAACTGAACAGAGAAACAGTGAATGCCAGAACCATACACAATTTTAAAAACAAACTGGATGTGGAGAGATACGAAAATGGGTCGCTACGAGCATAGCTCTCGTCCCGTAAAATACAACTAGGTAAATACAACATGTTACATAATCAAATAGAAAAACACACTACTGCATAATCAATAATGAAATTTGACATTTTGGTTGCATAGCACAAGAAAAACTGGACTAAATTTCTCTAGTTACCTATCACCCACAATACCACACAACATGAACTGGCTGCTATAGTGACATACAATGTATATATTGCTACTGTTGGTTACTACATATACCAAAAGGCAAAAATACAAAAATAAGTGACATCCTGTATGGCTGGTGTTACACAACAAATATCTAACCCCTCTTCTACTGAATAGGTACCATGGAAATGAATAAAAGAGCCTTGTGACAAGAATTAAAGGATAAGTATCCTACAGAACAGAGCCACTCATCATTCTGTCTGTTAGAGGAAATCTCTACTCATAGAGAAATGATGCTACTTGTACTGTGACTCTCCATCTGTTATGCTGTCCCCCCCTCTTAATACTGTACTGTACTACTTCTTTGAGTATATATTTCCATTTTTGTCTCTGTCCCCTATGGTAAAAGGAAGAAATAATACTGCCACGGAGTCTTCCCACTTGGGTCATAAAGGTGGCTAAAACAGGATGGAATGATAGGACTAGGCATCCTGCTCTCTGTAACCCTAAATGGTACATTCCTATGAGAAGTCAAGGCAAAAGAGGGTCTGAGAGGAATTTTCCAAATAGATCCCTAGGGTTTGGGTTTTTTAATGTATGTGGGTGTGGTATAGATGTGAATAAATGAGAAGAGATAAGCAGTATATTTGTAGTAGTTTTGGGAGATTTCAATACCAGGGTAGGAGATGAACTAGTAGATGGAAAGGATGGAAAGCATGGAGCCAGATAAAAATCATAGTGGATAATTAAGAGTGGAGATGTGTTTAGAGAGTTGATAGTTAACACAGTGTTTAGGAAAAAAGTCAAGCATAAGTACACACAGGAAAGGGGATGGAAAGGTGGTTGATAAGACATTAATGTAACGGTATCCAAAAGAGTAAAAAGAGTTCTAGATGTCTATGTTCTTAGGGAAGAATGTAAGGGAATATCAGATAATTTTTTGGAAGGTAAGTTGAGAATGGAGGATAGGGGAGAAAGAGGAAAAGTGCAGAAGGTAGAGTAAACTCTTTAAATGAGAAGGAAAAGGAGCAGGAGTACAAGAAGCCTAGAGAAGTGTGGGAGGCGGAGAAGGATAGAGGAAAGAGTAGAGGAGGAATGGAGGCATTTAAAGGAAGGAGTGGTAAGGTGTCCAAAGATGGCATGTGGAGCAAGGAGGATGGGAGGGAATAGAAAGAAGGGTAGTGAGTGGTGGGATGATGAAGTGAAGAGGGTAGTAGAAGAGAAGCAAGCATTCAGGGATTGGTTGCAAAGTATGACAAGAGAGTCATACAAGAGGTACAAAGAAAAAAGAGAAGCAAAACAAATGATAAAGGAGACAAAAATGAGAGCAGATATAAAATTGGGGAGGAGTATAACAGAAAATTTTGAAAGTAATAAAGATGTTTTGGAAGGAAGTTAAGAGAGGAAGTGGAATTGAGTCAAGTAGAGAAGAAAAGGTAAAAGCCATAGATGGACTGATGTTAAGAGAGGAGGCAGTAAGGGGAAGATTAGCAGATTATTTTAGTGAGCTGTTGAATGTGGAGGAGGATAGGGAGGGATTGGTGGTAGCAGTGGGAGGTGCTAAGATAATGACAGTGATAGGCGAGGAAAACGGAGAAATAAGAAAAGATGAGGTGCAAGTAGTTTCGAAAATGGTGAGAGCAGGTAAGGCATCTGGGTTAGTGTCATGCAGAATGTCTGAAGAAGGGAGGTACAGTAATAGTGGACTGGCTAATGAGATTTTTTATTGTGTGTCTGAGGGTAGAGTGCCAGGGGACTAGAGAAGTGGCAAGTAGTTTTGAAAATGGTGAGAGCATGTAAGGCATCTGGGTTAGATTAGTGTCATGCAGAATGTCTGAAGAAGGGAGGTATAGTAATAGTGGACTGGCTAATGAGGTTTTCTATTGTGTCTAAGGGAAGGTAGAGTGCCAGAGGACTAGAGTGGCTGTATAGTTCTGCTTCACAGGGGAAAAGGGGATAAATATGAATGTAGTAGTTTCATATGGGAGAGTTTTAATTGAGAGGATTAAGGGGAGAAAAAGAGGTGGTAATTGGTGAAGAAAAGTATAGGTTTCGGAAAGGTAGGGGTTGCACGGATAATTTTTTTGTGGGAAGGCAGACATTTGAGAAAGCTTTAGCAAAGGTAAAGTTGTTTCTTAGGCCTTTATGGACTTGGAAAAGGCTTAGACAGGATAGACAGAGAGGCACTGTGGGAGGTTTTGCAGATGGGACTGGGGGGATAGCTGTTAAGGGCAGTCAATAGTAGACCCTGCATAAGAATTGGAAATGGAGACAGCAAGTGGTTTGAGGTAAAGGTAGGGGTTGACTGACTACTGAGCACAAGACAATTGAGTGCGATAATATTTGAGCGCTGACATTTGAGAGCCATAATTTCAAAATAGTTAAAATCTATTAAGAACATAATACATACATATACCAAGGCTTTCCCCCCATACAAGGGAGGTAGCCAAAAAGGAAAAGGCATATGTAAGAAAAATAAGAGATTCAGACATTAAACATAAAATATATATACATACATATATATGCAGTGGAACCTGTGGAATAGTTTGTGCCTTTACTAAAACTTTCATGCGTACCTACCATTATCAGCCTACCTTGTGGTTCCCACAACAGAAGGGAAGCAAAAGGTGTGAAAAGCAAATAAATTAATAATGTTTCATTTCAATCCTGGCCTATGTTAGACGTACCTGCATGTTTTATTAAACTACATAAGGTGGGAATTTCCAATTACATTTTTATTCAATGTTGAATAAAAAGAGTATGTGGAGTAAATTATTAATTGTAAAACATGATGATAGCTTTCCTTCTATCCCATATATCTGCAGTACCTCCCACAGTGCCTTCTTGTCTACTCCATCGTAAACCTTTTCCAAATCCATAAAAGCCCAAAAAAACATCCTTACCTTTTCCTATAGCTTTCTCACATATCTGTCTTACCACAAAAATCTGATCTACACAACCCCTACCTGACCTAAAACCATACTGTTCCTCACCAATTACTCCCTGTTCCTCTCCTAATCCTCTCAATCAAGACCCTCCCATAAGCCTTCCCAACTACCCTTAACAAACTGATCCCTCTGAAACTACTACACTCACACTTGTTTCCCTTTCCCTTGTAAAGCAGAACGATACAGGCACTCCTCCAGTCCTCCGGCACTCTACCCTCTCTTAACCACTTCCATACGGTGACGCCTACGTAGGCGGCATGAGGAGCAAGTGGGTATGCGATGATGCCGACGTCGGCATCTTGATTATATTTATTGCAGTCATACCTACGTAGCTTCCATTCTCTCTAAACTGGCTTCAGCATATTTCCTATGGTTATCAAAATTCACGGGTGAAAGAGAACGAACGATTGAGCACTGACTTTATTTTTTATAATGCGATTATTATGACGCAACATCACACGTTGGGTAGCTAATGCTGCCAGACATGCGATGTGCCCCGGAGTGAAGAGGTAAAACAATCATTAAATAACCTCACCAGCCTGTCCACCATAAGTGCACCTCCTTTCTTCAGACATTCTGCATGGCATTCATCCAACCCAGGTGCCTTACCTGCTCTCATCATCTTAACAGCTGCTTTCACTTCATCTTTCCCTATTTCTCCTCCATTTTCCTCACTCATCACTCATTTTCTTAGCATTTCCCACTGCAACTACCTTTCCCTCCCTATCTTCCTTCACATTCAGCAACTCCCTAAAATACTCTGCCCACCTTCCTCTCACTGCCTTCTCTTCCATTATCATCTCTCCATCTGCACCTTTTACCTTTTCTTCTCTACTGGATTTGCCTCCTCTTTCTCTTTTAATTTCTTTCCAAAACATCTTTTTATTACTTTCAAAATTTTGTCATAGTCTTACTCCATTTCACATCTGCTCTCCTCTTTGCTTCCTTTATCTTGTGCTTAACTTCCCTTCTCTTTACTTTGTACCTCTCATACGATTCCCTCGTCCTAATTTGTAGCCAATCTATGAAAGCCTGCTTCTTCCCTTCTACACCTTTCTTTGCTTCCTCATCCCACCACTCACTATTCTTCCTTCTATTTCCTCCCGCCCTCCTTGTTCCACACACCATCTTTGTACACCTTATGACTCCCTCCTTGAACCATCCCCATTCCTTCTCCACTCCTAGTTTTACTCTATCTTTCACTTCCTCCCACTCCTCTCTCAGCTTCTTTTTATACACCTTCTCCTATTCTTTCTCATTTAAGCAGTTCACTCCAAGTACCTCCCTACCTTCTGCCCTTTTCCTCTTTCTCCAACTATTCTCCACTCTCAATTTACCTTCCATCAGAAAATGATCTGATATTCCTCCACTCTCTCCCCTTAGAACATGTACATCCTTAACTCTTCCTACCATACTCCTGGTCATCACTATATAGTCCATTAACACTCTATCTGCCATCCTTCTATCCACCACCCTCTCCCATGTGTACTTATGCTTGACTTTCTTCCTAAACACTGTATTTGCTATCATCAACTCTCTTTAAAGACACATCTCCACCATCAATTCTCCAGTACGATTTTTACCTGGAACTCTATACTTCCCAATCACTCCATCTATTGGTTTGTTTTCTACCCTAGCATTAAGGTCTCCCAATACAAATATATTGACATTTCTCTCTAAATGCCTTGGTGGATTAAAGAGTGTAATGAGAAATAGACATTTGGGAATGGATGCTAAGAGGAGATTGTATGAAGGAGTGATTGTGCCAACAGTACTGTATGGGGCAGAAACATGGAACATAAGAGAGGAAGAGAGGAGTTTGAATGTGTTTGAGATGAGGTGTCTGAGAAGTATGATGGGGGTTACTAGGCTGGATAGAGTGAGAAATGAGGTGGTAAGGAGAACAGGGGTGGAAAGGGAGTTGGGAGATAGGGTTGATGAAAGAGTATTAGGATGGTTTGGACACATGGAAAGAATGAGTGAAGATAGACTAGTAAAAGAGGTATGCAAGGCAGATGTGGAGGGAGTGAACATGAGGGGGCGTCCTAGGATGAGATGGATGGATGGGGTGAAGGGGGCTTTGGGGAAGAGGGGAATGTCTGTTGAAGAAGGACGGGAGAGGACAGAAGACAGGGATGAATGGAGAATGGTTGTATATGGATGATATTGTGATGCATGAGGTGGAATGGGTGGGGGGATGGGGGTGAGGTAGTATGTGTGAGAAAAATTTGATGCAGCCCGAAGGGATTTCTTCCCGTTTTCTCCTTTTCTGTGTGGGGGAATGGAGAGAGGGGTCGCAGATTTAATAAAGCGGCCTTGCTGTGGATGTGCTGTGTCTTGTGACAATGCCTCTAATCCAGGGCAGTGGACAAGGTGCAGGGATGACCCGTCATCCAGGAGGTGCTAAGATAAGAGGGAGGGTGGAGGGTGGAGGGGGGTGGAGTGTATTTAGGGATGGAATGGGTGGGAATGGTTTTATGCCTTTTTCTTTTTGGTTACCTCCCTTGTAAGAGGGAAAAAACCTTGTTATATGTATGTAAAGTGGGATAAAAGAAAAACAAGAGGACATGAAAAGAAACACAAAAAGGATAGTTACAGAAGAGATCTGGAGAAAAAAAAGAATTCCACATAGAGTGGTGGATGTTTGCAACAAATTGGATGAAACAATAGTGTGTGCAAAAACCATACAAAAATTTAAGAATAAACTAGACACTGAGAGATACAAAGGCGGGTCACTACAAGCATAGCTCCCCTTTACGTATAATACAACTAGGTAAATACACATGCACTAAAGTAAATAGACAAACTCAACTCACACATGAAAATAAAAATAATAAGTGTCTGGATAAGATAGAGTTCAGATAATGGGTGTATTCATATGTACATAATTACTGCATAAATTCTAGTGCTGAAACATGTGAATACACAAACTCTTAGTTAATCATTGTACTTCACATAAAGGGGACTAATGATGGGTGATTTCGTGGTGTTCCTATAAGATGGACATATTTCTCTCTACTTCCTGTGTCCAAAACTCATATGCCCTCACTCCCACCCAGAAATATAGTCCCAAGGGCTTAGCATTTGGTCAACTGAATTTGCCCAAAATAGATCAACTTCTATTATACTTCAACTACTTTTTCACAAAAGTAGAGCTGATAAAATTTAACCATTCCCTTCCTCCTCTAACTAGCTGGTGATATAGATACAGCCCCACACTCACACAGCACAGAGATCCTAGAGAGATCAGTAGGACTTGCTGGCTGCTGCAGGGCTGCAGGTTTCTAGTGACAGACACTAATGTTTAACTAAACTGGGAACTGGAATGGAAAATGATAATTGTGACACAATTACTTCTGGCTTTCAAATCGGATGATAGAGGTATTCTTTATAACATTCATTTTCCTATCTTGGACCACTTAACTCAAAATACGTAGTATTTCCTAATTAAACATGATACAGATAAATCTAATTCTAACTTCAGCCTATCTTTCCCTTGTGCATCCTCACTAAAGCATATTCCCCTGTAAAATATACTAGGGTAGTTCCTAAAGTGATGCATCCTATTTTTTCACTTGTAACTCAAAAAGTTGAAGAGCTATAAAGACAGGAGTGGCACCATTAAAACGAGTGGACATATTTGCTCCAGAATTTATTTCTCCACGTAATCACCTCCCTTCTCAATGCACTTTCACCAGTGATGAGCATGGGTGTACAGAGCGTGTTTTGTCACTCACATCTCTGTTGCCACTCTGGAATTGACAAACCCATCTCCTAACCATGCTGACATCAACTGCCTTGGCTTCATAAATGTTCACTAAGCACTGCTAAATGTTTATTGGTTCCACCTTTTTGCATGGAGGAATTCAAAGACATATCTTTGCTTCTGACGCACATCCATGACTGGGGTTACTTTATCAGCTTGTCACATTGTCAATATCTGCAATGGTGGTGAAAATTTCAGGTTGTGAGCACAAAGATTCAATCATCATAACAATGGATCCCTTGGTGCAAAAAAAAAAAAAAAAAAAAAAAAAAAAAATATATATATATATATATATATATAAATATATATATAAAAATATATAAAATATATATATATATATATAATAATAATAATATAAATATATTTATATATATATCACAGGTGAAAAATGTAATCACACATTTGTCATTCACATGAAAACCACTGTTGGAGTAGAAAAGACTGGAGACGGGGATTCCCCGTCTCCAGTCTTTTCTACTCCAATAGTGGTTTTCACATGATATATATATACAGTAGCGGCCAAAATATAAGGGTAAGTGAAAGCATATGTATTCAAATGCATATATTGAAAATAATACCCTACACAAGAACTTCATATTTTGTATACAATTAGATATACATTATATCTATATTACTTGAAAATTTGAAGCTTATGCAACTCATACAAAGAAAGTTAGTAATTAATAAAGAAAAGAGTGTGTAACTTCTTGCGGTCAAAAGTTAAGGGTAGCTTAGAAAATAATGAAATTCAACTTATTTTAAAAGATAAATAGCAATAACATTAATATTTGGTGAACAATCCTTTATTGTCAATCACCTCCTGACACCTGTTGCTACATGAATTGATCAATTTCCTACAAAATGATGGAGTAACAGTGCTCCATTCAAATTCCAAGAACTTCCAGAGTTCATCTTGATTTTTTGGATTTTTTCGCTGTGCCCGTTCACCAATTATTTTCCAAACATTCTCTATTGGATTTAAATCCGGGCTTTGAGCAGGCCAGTCCATCACATAAAGTTCTTCTTCAGTAAAGAATGATTTGACCTTCTTGCAAGTGTGGCAAGGAGCATTATCTTGCATGAATATGGGACATTGAACCCTTGAAGATCTCAAATATGGAAGGGCATGCTGTCGAAGAATCTGTTTATACACCTCTCCGTTGATCTTCCCATGCAAGCGAACAAGAGGCCCAGTACCAGCAGCAGAGATGATCCCCCACACCATCACACTTCCTCCGCCGTGTTTCACAGTTTTCTTCACACATTTAACAGACAATCTTTCGCCAGTCGTTCGTCGGACATAATTCCTGCCATCTCAACCAAGTAAATTAAACTTAGATTCATCACTGAAGTAAATGCTAGACCACTGATCTTCCGTCCAGATAGCATGTTCAATGCAAAACTTCATGCGGGCTTTTTGGTTCTTCTTGGGTATCAATGGTTTGGATGCAGGGACTCGGGCATTCAATCCAGCACTTACTAATCTCCGAGACACTGTTTTACGTGACAGATCGCAGTCATAAGATGCATTTAACTCACGGGATATCTCTGCAGCGCTCTTGAACCTATCCTTCCGTGACAACCTTACCATAAGACGGTCCTGCTTAACTGAGGTTTTGCGTGGTCTACCAGTTTTAGGTGGTGAAATTATTGATCCTGTTGATTTATATTGAGCTACAATACGTTGCACCACACTCACAGACCTTCCTATCCTCTCTGCTATGACTCCATTTGAATGTCCATCTTTGTGAAGATCAACAATCCTCTGTTTATCTTGAGAAGACACTGGACGTCGTTTATCAGCAGCCATGTTTACAAGTTTGAGGTTCCAATATTTTAAACGCTAATTTTATGTTGCGGTTCTGATTTGACAGTCTTGTAAAGCATAGAAAGTCCTTTTTTCTAAGAAACCCTTAACTTTTGACCTCAAGAAGTTACACACTCTTTTATTTATTAATCACTAACTTTCTTTGTATGAGTTGCATAAGCTTCAAATTTTCAAGTAATATAGATAAAATGTATATCTAATTGTATACAAAATATGAAGTTCTTGTGTAGGGTATTAATTTCAATATATGCATTTGAATAAATATGCTTTCACTTACCCTTATATTTTGGCCGCTACTGTATATATATATACATACATATATATATATATAAATAAATAAATAAAATAACAATATATACATACATATACTAAAGGCTTTTTCCCCCTTACAAGGGAGGTAGCCAAAAAACAAAAGCATAAAAAACCACTCCCAGCCATTCCATCCCCAACACACTCCACTCTCTTCCCTCCCTCTTATCTTGGCACCTCCTGGATAATGGGTCATCCCTGCATCTTGCCCGCTGCCCTGGGTCAGAAGCAGTGTTGCACGACACAGCACACCGACAGCAAGCCTCTTCATAAAATCGGTGAACCCCCTCTCCATCCCCTCGCGTAGAAAAGGAGAATATGGGGAGAAATCCCTTCGGGCTATGTCAATTCATTTCTCACACATACTCCCTCACCCCCCATCCCCCTTTCACAGATTGGTTACAAAATAGGATGAGGGAATTATGAGATGTACAAATAAAAGAGAAGAGAAGTAAAGTAGCATAAGATAAAAGAGACAAGGAGGAGAGCAGATGTGAAATGGGGTAAGAGTGTGACAGATTATTTTTAAATTAATAAGAAAAATGTTTTGGAAAGAATTAAGAGAGGAAGAGGAGGCAAATCAAGTGGAGAAGAAAAGGTAAAAGATACAGATGGAGAGATGATAATGGAAGAGAAGGCAGTAAGGGGAAGATGGGCAGAGTATTTTAGGGAGTTGCTAAATGTAAGGGAGGATGGGGAGGGAAAGGTGGTTGCAATGGGAAGCACTAATAAAATGACTGTGCTGAGTGAGGAAAATGGAGGAGAAATCAGGAATGATGAAGTGAAGGCAGATGTTAAGATGATGAGAGCAGGTAAGGCACCTGGGTTGAATGGATGTCATGCAGAATGTCTGAAAAAAGGTACAGTGATGGTGGACAGGCTGGTGAGGTTATTTAATGTTTGTTTAAGAGAGGGTAGAGTGCTGGAGGACAGGAGGAGTGTCTGTATATTTTTGCTTTACAAGGGAAAAGGGGACAAGTGTGAGTATAGTAGTTTCAACTTGTTAAGTGTAGTTGGGAAGGCTTATGGGAGGGTCTTGATTGACAGAATTAGGGAAGGAACAGGAGTAATTGGTGAGGAACAGTGTGGGTTTAGGACAGATAGGGGTTGCGTTGATCAGATTTTTGTGGTAAGACAGATATGTGAGAAAGCTATAGGAAAAGATAAGGATGTTTTTTGGGCTTTCATGGATCTGGAAAAGGCTTATGATAGGGTAGACAGGAAGGCACTCTAGGACGTATTGCTGATATAAGGGATAGGAGGAAAGCTGTTAAGAGCAGTCAAGAGTTTTTATGAGAATAGAAGAGCTTGTGTTAGGATTAGATATGGAGAGAGTGAGTGGTTTGAGGTAAAGGTGATACTTCATCAGGGATGCGTTATGTTACCCTGACTGTTCAATTTATACATGGATGGGGTGGTGCAAGAGGTAAATACAAGGGTAGTGGGTCAGGGACTGGAGATGGTTAAAGAAAATGGAGAAAAGTGGGAGATAAGCCAGCTGTTTTTTGCTAATGACACTGCATTTGTAGCAGGATCAGAAGAGGGATTAAGGAAGTTAGTGACAGAGTTTGGGAAGGTGTGCAAAAGAAAGAAGTTGAAGATGAATGTGGGTAAAAGTAAGGTGATGAGATGTACAAGGGGAGAAAGTGACAGCAGACTGGAAGTGAGTATTAAGGGAGAGAGACTGGAGGAAGTGGATAGTTTTAGATACTTGAGTGCAAATGTGGCGGGAAAGGGAGGAGTGGAGGTGGAGGTAGAATGTAGATTGAGAGAAGTGAGTAAATGCCTAGGGGGATTAAAAATTAAAAATGTAATGAGAAAAAAAAAATAATGATAAAAAAAAAAAATGGGAGGCATTACTTTTGGAATGCCTCTCCTACTTAGAGTAATCAGTGAGATATTGTACTAAATTTTTCTAACTTTCTATGAGACTAGCACTGGTGAATTATAAGTGACAAAATACAATTATATGAGACTAGTAACTTGTGACTAGATATACCTGTGAAGTACATAAATTTTGAGGCAATCTGTAACTTTGCTACAAAACATTAACATCACTGTTTCCATATGAGATCATATTCCTTATAGCTCTCTTTTTGAAACTTCAAAATAAAGGCATCTAAACAGCCAGGGTAGGTATCTCCCTGCAAATAACATACACACATCATTAAACCAAAAAACATTCAGACACAATTCAAGTATGATGACAGTTCTGCACCTATTTCTCTAACATTTCACACACTGGCGGTATTGGTATCTTTTTCATAACCTTGTTTATCCAACCCATAGAAGAGGGATGGAAAAGATATAAAATGAAACCTCTTCCTCACCAATTCAGTTTTGAAGTACAATGCCCAAAAATGGAATGTTGGGAAAATATACCAAGATGAACCAGGCTTGAATTAACAACAACAACCTTTTTGCCATGGTGACTCCTTTGGTTGAATAAAAAAATTCTACAACAAAACAACTGTACTAGATGTCACTGTGATAAAATAACCTGGTGTTAGTCACAATATATCTTTATATGACAGAACTACAGTACTACCTCTCATTAACAGACTAAAAGGGGGGTAACAGTGTCCATTGATGTGAATAATTCGTTGATTTGGAGTGATTTTTGGGTGGCATAATGATTGCACAGCACTAAACAACAGCACCAAAAAACACTGAAAACACAGCGAAAACACCGCAAACACAGCTAATTAACATCCGTTAATGAGAGGTAGTACTGTATAGCAAAGGAATTATACCCTTTGACCTAGGGTTACAATGTACATTGTTCTGGTTAATGCCAATGATTATATTTAGCAAAAGTTACCACTCAGGACAAAATGGGGTCTCAATCAACCATGCCCATATTCTCATCTAAGTCTGCCAGTTTCAGCAGAATAGAACCTACAAGAGGTGTCACTGAGGTAATCATGTTAAACTTGACTTTTGCAGGAAATCCATGGCTTCCAGGCAACCAGCAACATCCATCAGATTAGTCCATAAGTACTAACTTGTAAATATGTACAGATGGAGTTAATTGAAACTTGTTTTAGATCCTCTCTAACAAAGGGCATGCCACAGAATTGAATACAATAGCCTGAAAGCCACCAGAATAAAATTGAAAGTACCATATCTAGCAGTAGAGATTAAGTGAGCAAAGGTGCCCTTTCCTCCTCCTACCATGGAAAGTGAAACAAGAAAAGCTGTAGCTTTGAATAAGTCACCCCCTTACAATAGGAAAAGGGTCTTTGATATATATTCACAGTCCTAAGAACAATCATGTCCCCATTACCCATCATCAAAACCTGCCAACATCCTCACCTCTGTTTAGAGATGACAGCCCAAAATCTCTGTCAACTTCAACCTATTTCCTCCACTACAGGTCTGCGAGTCTCCAGTTAGTAAATATCAAGGAAACAAATATCATAACTCAGATTTCCCATCCTAGGGGGATTGATTGCATAGATTTATACATTCTTTACTTTAGGGGCTTTGGTGGCACCACTAAAGACCCACACAGCATGTTTGGTGACAAATCTCCTTTCAGAGGAATGCTGACCCAATTTTTATATAATTTCTTCCTGTTGTCTTTCTTAAATCTCTTCTGTACCACTCCTACAACACCATCTTTCCTTTACTATGTTCCTATGACAGAGGGATAAGAATGCTACCACTGTGCTCCCATGCACAGTGGCAGCTGAGTGAGTAGACTGGAAATCTTTCTGCATTTTACTCCTACAAAGAGTCAAGGCCTACTCTGACTTGGCTAACCCCCCCTTACAAGGAGGAAATGCCCTTTGGTATATACATGCATCCACATTATTGACAGTATAGTGTTAAGTTATGAATTCCAGTTAATTGGGTCAACAAAATATTTTGAAAGAAAGTTACAAGGCAGAGATAAATAAGATCGCACTGTAATGCAACAAAGGAAACAGTAGGAAACATTTAGACAGACAACATAAGCCTGCTACATGTCCATACTTTTGAGCTTGTTGCTCATTTTCTACTCAAATAAATATGAAAATCTTTATACCTTTTGTTTACTGCACCTTAATCTAATACACATTTCAAGTCACCCATGACCCTGCTAGTGGCTAATCACTGACTTTCAGAACCTCCCAAAGCGTCCTTCCCTTTCCTGTTTTTCTCCTGATCGTGAACGATGGTCCCTATCATTGGAAGGAGACCTTGCAAGAGAATGTGATCTTCCTCTTCCATATGAGCCTGAACGAGATCGCACCCTTCTCTCTTTGTGACGATTTCTTTCACTAGATCTGGATCTTTTTTTTCCCTTTGACCTACGAGATCTTGGTGATTTTGACCTGCAAGAAACAGAGTAATGCTACTGTAAATTGGAAAAGTCAATACATATATATATATATATATATATACATAAACCAAAAAAGCCCTTTCCTTTTTATAAAGGGTGGCTGGGTCACACTCCACCTACCCCATTCCCATTCAAAAACCCATTCATTGTCTCTCACTATCTTAGCTCCCCATGGATGTAAAATAAGAGATACATTAAGAGATCTTGTAACAAGAAATTACAAATATCATAACAAGTGGGAGAGATAAAAGAGTATGTACACTTGGGCATGTAAATTCCCCTTGGTTCCCTTTAATTTTCACAGTTGGCAAATGATCATCATAACCAGTTGGGCCCTGGGATCTCCAAGTAAAGTTCTGTTATACTGTTGTCTGAGTTAAATGTGTATTGCATTGGAGGATATCTTACATTGTCTGTGCTTCCTGACAATGGTGTATACTTTGATTCAGCCACCACCTTTAAAAAGGAGAAAAGGCCCTCTTGTGTGATGAAAGTCAAGTATTTCATGCATGTGTTGTCTGGGTTGAGCTTGCTACTGTTGATACTATTCTATTGACAGGTGGTTGAGTAGTATGTGAAAGAGAGTGGGAGACAGTAAGAGGAAAAGTGAGTGAATGAAAGAGTGAAAGAGAATAAATAAAAACAACTCTGTCGACATTTCTCACCTTGCTCTCCTCTCCCTACTGTACAGTTCTCTCCTTAATTCCCGAGAGATGGGTTTCAGGTGCATGAAGTTACAGAACCCACTACGTGTGCACTCCCTGGAAGAATATAAAGTTTTTTGATAAAAATATGCAACTAACTTGAGGTAGTGAAACTAACTCCTAACAGTAACATCTGTCCCTCATTTTGTGTAGTATTAGAAATTACTTCTTTTCTGTGTTAATGTCAGGAGATGCCAGATATAGCACTGGCATCACATCACTTGAGCACGAACCACAGGCAGGAATGGATGGCTAGAAACGAGCTCTGATGTACAGCATTTTTTCAATAAATTCGAAGGAAACACCTAGCTTGTATTTATTCAGGAAAGAGAGCTGTGTTTATTGAGTGACCAAAATGATAAAATAGAGGAAATTCAACATTATTGTTAAATATACAAAATAGAGAATGATGAAGGAGATAGACGAAATAGTGACCCAACGAAGTGAAGATTAGATATAAGCAGAGTGAAATCACTGTTGGGGGTCATACCTAAGAAGTCTTGCATGATTGAAAACCTGATATCAACTCGAAGGTTTGATAATAATGTATTTTCAGGGTTTATAAAAGAAAGTGGAATACGAGGTAGAGATTTAGAATTGGAAAGAAAGTCTAAGTATAAAAATGTCCTCAGAAATCGGGAGATTGCAGAATTGATAGAGGAACTAATGGATTTGGAAGCTGAATATAGGGCACTGTACAGAGAGGTGAACCAACTAAAAAGAGCTAATACCAAGACTAAGCGGGAGTTTAACCTCTTCACTCCGGGCCAAAATCTCGAGGGCAGCATTATCTGTCAGACGTACGATGTGCCGTAATAATACTCGCATCATAAAATATAGTCACCGCTTATATCGATCGTTCTCTCTTTCACCCGTGAATTTTGATAACCATAGAAAATGTGATGAAGACAGTTTAGAGAGTATGTCATTACGCAGGGGCAACTACAATAAATATAATCAAGACGCCGATATGGCAGCCTCGCATATCCACTTGCTCCTCATGCCACCTACGTATGCGGCACCGTATGGAAGGGGTTAGATATCTAAAAAAGGAATTAAACATGGTCAGAATGGGAAAAAAATAAAATAAAATAAATAAATAAAATAAATAAACATAAAAACAAAAATGAGGCTTTGAAAAGAGAAGTGAAAAAACAAATACAAGTGGTGACTGAGAAAGTTTGAGAAACAATTAAAGAGACAGATCTCCAAGAAATAAAAAATAAATGGAAAGTGGAAAAGATTTTTTTTTTTTTTTAAAGAAATAGTACAGCAACAAGTGGAAGAGAATGCTGAAGAAACGGTAATGAAAGTGCATAGTAGTTTATGGTATTAAGAAAAACATAATGTACCTTGTCCCTCCTCTTGTATCTCTTCCAGAATTTCTTTTGCAATTTCTTTCTTTTCTTTTTCTCTTTGATATCTAGGTACATATATGCATGTACCTAGATATCAAAGAGAAAAAGAAAAGAAATTGCAAAAGAAATTCTGAAAAAGATACAAGAGGAGGGACAAGTAATGGACAAATAGAAGTACATAGGATTGGACAATACTTTAAAGAAAAAATATATAGACCACTAAAAATCAAACTAAAGTCTCAAAGGATAGAAGTACTATTAAAAACAAAGCTGGCAATTAGCAAAAATTGCAAAAATGTATGGATAAAAAAGGAAATAAGTGACGAGGGAAAAAAAGAGGGAAGAGTCACTATGGAGAGAGAGAGAGAAAAAAAAAGAGGGAAAGAGAGAGAACAGAGACTGAAAAGATTTTTTTTTTTTTTTTTTTTTAGAATAATGGACCTGAGGCTCAAAATAGAAAAGAGAAACAGGGTGAAGGAGTCATGTTTTTAACTATGAAAGGCTTAAGTGTGACAAAGATAAGAGAAGGAAAAATAAAGTGAAACTGATTATGATAAAAGTTGAAAACAGTGACATGAAAAGTAGAAAATTTGTAGTAATATGTGTACCCCCTAAAACACAGTCTTGGACAGAGTGATCATTCCAAAATGTTGGAGGACACAAAGCATGCATTAACCACTTCCATACGGTGATGCCTACGTAGGCGGCATGAGGAGCAAGTGGGTACACGATGATGCCGACGTCGGCATCTTGATTATATTTATTGTAGTCGTACCTACGTAACTTCCATTCTCTCTAAACTGGCTTCATCATATTTTCTATGGTTATCAAAATTCATGGGTGAAAGAGAATGAACGATTGAGCACTGACTTTATTTTTTATAATGCGATTACTATGATGCAACATCGCACGTCGGGCAGCTAATGCTGCCAGATGTGTGATGTGTCCTGGAGTGAAGAGGTTAATTGAATTACTGAAAGAAGGAGGAGACATAGTAATTATGGGTGACTTTAACTCAAAAGAAATATGTTGGGAAGAAATGACAGTAAAAGGTGGAGAAGACCTTTGGGGAAATATACTACTGGATATGACCATTGAATACACAATGATTCAATAGGTAAAGGAAAATACCACACAAACAATGAAGAACCGTTGAGACCAGATTTAATATTCATGTCAGAGCCTGAAATTGTGGATAAAATGGTATACAAGACACTTATTGGGAAGTGACCACATACTAACAAGAGTTTAAACTAAAAGAACAAATTTATTTGAGAAGAAATGAGAAACACAGAAAAGACTAATGTACAATAAAATGGGTTTTGAGAAACTCAGAAAATTCTCTCAAAATGTAAATTGGGAAAACTTCTTAAATGAAGACACAAGTATGGAAGAGAAATAGAACATATTAAAAGAAATTTATGAAGAAGGAATAGACAAACATGTACCAAAGCAGAAGCAAGAAAGGGTGTACATTAAGTGCTGGTACAACAAAAAATGTAGTGAGGCTAAAGATAGAAGAGACAAAGCTTGGAGAGAAAAAAAAAAAAAAAAAAAAAAAAAAAAAAGTAAGAGGTAAATATATATCAAACTATGAAATGAATATATAAAAAATATGCAGGGAAGAACAGAGAAACTATGAAAAAGACATAATAGGCAAATGCAAAGTATGTGAATGGTAAACTAAAAGATAAACAAGAAATAATGAAACTGCATCAAAGGAATGATAAATATATAAAAGATGTTGAAATGGCTGAAATTAGGAACGAACATTTTAAATCTGTATTCACAACTGAAAGTACACAAAATTGGGATGAAGGACAGAAAGATCCCCCCACCCCAATGAAAGATATAACTGTGACACAGACATTAGAAAATCACATGGTCCAGATGGAATAGCAAATTGGATATCAAAAGGATGTGTAGATGAACTAATGGACAAAATATATAAGATAATTGATTACTCACTCAAAAAAGGAAAGGTACCACAAGATTGGAAAAATGCAAATATTGTACCAATATATAAAGGGGGGGGGGGCAAGCACAATAGCAAAAATATGTGAAAAATTTATCACAGGTAGATGGATTAAACATTTGAAAGAAAATAATACATTGAATCCAAAACAATTTGGCTTTAGACATGGAAGATCATGTGTCACTAACTTGATTTGATATTACTAATAGAAATAATGCAAGAAAGGGATGGATGGGCAGATTGCGCTTTTCTAAATTTACAAAAGAAATGGTATAGAAAATATTAGTTACACTGATAAGACCAAGATTGGAGTACACTGCGACACTGGACACCCAGTACTAAAAATAATATAAAGAAATTAGAAAGAACCCAAAGAGCAAAGACAAAGATGGCACCAACACTCTCTAAATTGACATATGAACAAAGATTGGCCGAATTGGAACTACCAACCCTGGAACAAAGAAGAGAAAGAGGAGATCTACTGGCCATTTGCAGAATTATGAAAGGGATGGAAGTCCTCAACAGAGAAGATTTATTAAAGTGGGATAAGAGAAAAACAAGAGGACATGAAAAGAAACTCAAAAAGGATAGTTATAGAAGAGATCTGAAAAAGAATAGTTTCCCACACAGTGGTAGATATCTGGAACAAATTGGATGAGGCAACAGTGTGTGCAAAAACTATACAAGAATTTAAGAACAAACTAGATGCTGAAAGATACAAAGATGGGTCACTATGAGCATAGCTCTCTTCCCATATAATACAACTAGGTAAATACACAAGCAAAACTCATGGGAGGCAACAAGAATCTGACCTTGGTAGCATACTACTTAAATACCTATAACAACCTGCTCCCCAGTACTTCACACAATATACATACAAAGGTCACAAAACAAACATTTCTAACTAGACCATTAAATTCAATACATATAAGAGTGACACTAGCATATTTGTGATCAAATCATCACCCAGCACTAAAACAATAACCAACACAGAACTGGCTTGCTAGCATCAGACACTACATGCCCCAGATGCATGCCATCACCACACACAAGACAATATCCTTTTATATACCAAAAGGCTTCTTCCCCTTACAAGGGAGGTAGCCAGCCAAGACATGCACCAACTCCCCACCCATCCAGTGTCCATTTGTTTCCTTTTTATACTACACTGCCCTACACTCACTCACTCTAGACAACTCCACAAAATCTATTCATTCTTGGTGGTTGTAGGTCTCCAGCAAATGAGATCTGAGGCAGCAGACTGATCCAATGTGGAGACTAATAACTTAGTTTTTTATTTCCTTGGAAATTCTAAAGAAATTAAATTGTTATTATTTTGGTATTTCTGAAAGTGAGCAACTAGCAATAGGTAACTGTGTTTGTAGGAGGCAAAAAGGAAGAATCTGTATATTTTTTAGAATGTATGTGAGAAAAATTTGACGCAGCCAGAACGGATTTCTCCGTCTTCTCTTTTTCTACATGAGGGGATGAAGAGGGGGGGGGGTCGCCGATTTAATGAAGCAGCCTTGCTGTGGATGTGCTGTGTCTTGCAACACTGCCTCTGACCCAGGGCAGTGGACAAGATGCAGGGATGACCCATCATCCAGGAGGTGTCACAATAAGAGGGAGGGTAGAGGGTGGAGGGGAGTGGAGTGTATTTAGGGAGGAAATGGGTGGAAATAGTTTTAATGCCTTTTTCTTTTTGGCTACCTCCCTTGTAAGGGGGAAAACACCTTTGGTATATGTTTGAGGAATATGGCATGTGTTAAAAAGATGAGAGAGCGAGAAATATGAAGCTGAAGGAGAGAACAGTTAACATCAAAGGGTGCTATGGTGCTTTGAACATGGAAAGATAGTGAATAAAGACTATGAAAAAGAGTGTGGAAAACAGTAGTGCATGGTGTGAACTTGAGAGGGAGACAAAAAAGGTAGATAGACAGGGTGAATGAGGAATGGAATTTCATACAAATAAACAATTGCCACAAACACATACATACATATACCCTTACAAGGGAGGTAGCCAAAAAACAAAGGCATAAAATCCATTCCCACCCATTCCATCCCCACATACTCCACGCCCATTCACCCCCTCCCTCCCTCTTGTCTTGGCTCCTCTTGGATGACAGGTCATCCCTGCATCTCACCCACTGCCCTGGGTCAGAAGCAGTGTAGCAAGATGCAGCACATCCATAGTAAGGCTGCTTCAGAGGAGAAGACAGGGAGACATCCCTTTGGGCTGCATCAAATTATTATTCACACATACTCCCTCACCCCCATCCCCCACCCATTACCTTCCATGCATCACAGTATCATCTATACACAACCATTCTCCATTCACCCCTATCTTTTGTCTTTTCCCATCCTTCCTCAACAGACATTCCCATCTTTCCCAATGCCCCTTTTACTCCATCCATCCATCTCATCCTTGGTCACTCCCTCATGTTTACTCCTTCTACACCTCTTTTACTAATCTTTCTTTATTCATTATTTCCATGTGTCCAAACCATATACTCTTTCATCAACCCTATCTCTCAACTCCCTTTCAACCCCCCATTCTCCTCTTCCCCTCCTCATTTCTCACTCTATCCAGCCTAGTAGCTCATATCATACTTCTCAGGCACCTCATCTCAAACACATTCAAACTCCTCTCTTATATTCCATGTTGGCACAATCACTCCTTCATACAATCTCATCTTAGCATCCATTCCCAAATGTCTATTGCTCATTACACTTTTTAATCCCCCTTCCTTCTCTCAATCTATATTCTATCTCCACCTCTACTCCTCCCTTTCCTGCTACATTCACACTAAAGTATTTGAAACTATAAACTTCCTCCAGTTTCTCTCAATTAATACTCACAGTCTACTGTCACATTCTCCCCTTGTACATCTCATCACCTTACTTTTACCCACATTTATCTTAAACTTCCTTCTTTTACACATTTTCCAAAACTGTCACAAACTTCCTTAATCTCTCCTCTGATCCTGCCACAAGAGCAGTGTCATCCACAAACAACTACAGTAAACTTCCACTTATCCGAACTCCAAGGGGGATTATAAATGTCCGATTAACCGAAATGTTCGGTTATTCCTATTTTGTATGTTTCATTCCCGTAGTTTTATGCGGTAATGTCAGCTGCAACATTCGTACCTGTAAACTTAACATACACATGGAAATGCTTATAATAGTTCATAAACATATTCTATAGAGTATAAAGAGAAAATGTTTAAGGAGAGCTTGTGATACTGTATCGTCACCGAGAGGACTCACGAATGTATGTACCGCCAAACAGCCGATCAGGTGTAAACATGGAGTGTGCTGCCACCGTGTGAGCACTTGGTGAAGCTTGCGGGTGGCGGAAGAGGCGGCGGGGTGTTTGAATGTTCGGTTGAGATCCAAATACGTTCGGTTAAAGCGATGGCTACCGTATTGAGAAAATGTTCGGTTAATGCGATTATTCGGTTAAAACGTGTTCGGATAAGCGCGAGTTTACTGTACTTATCTTCCACTTTTCTCCCCTTTCTTTAACCATCTCTAATCCCCCACCCAACCCTTGCATTTCCCTCTCACAGTCTATCTTTACCTAAAACCACTCACTCTCTCCATTTCTTATTCTAATACAGGCTCTACTACTCTCGTAAAAACTCTTGACTGCTCTCAACAACAAATACACCACAATGAATTTATATATATCACCTAAACACATCTACATTACACTTTAAGGGAGTGTCGCATTAACACATATTTGAAGAAGAAAAATTCACCTACTCTAGCAGGTGAATTTATCTTCTTCAAATATGTGTTAATTGAATATGGGTATAAATACCCCTTAAATTAGTGTGTAATTTCTTAGTGAATATCTAATGAAGATATAGTGAGCTCTAGGGAAGCTCTAATTACTTACAGGAAAATCCTTCCACATCATTCAGATTGGTATGAAATAAAAGCTTAGAGTCTAGGGAACAAATCTTATTCAATATATTTTTTCAAACTAATAACTCTGATTTTTTATTAATTTATTTCTCTAAATAATTCAAAAATGCTGCAAAATTCAGGTTTCATATATTTTTTAATTCAAATTTCTTTTATTTTTACAGTAGAAAATAAAGACCATGATGTTTTCTTTCAAATGAAACAAAAATGACAAAAATCCATAAAGAACAACCAAAGATATTACAACAGAAAGAACAAAAATATAGACTTTACAGGACGGGGGATTTAAATTTTTGCGACCGTTTGTTTGATGGTTGCAATGTATAGTAAATCTCCAATTTCCTTTTCTTTGCTGATGAGGTGTGAGGTGAGGGTGAGTGGTGTGGTGTGGGTGGTGTAAGGTGGGCGTGGCTAGTACATGCTTGCGGAGTGCTGGGTGTAGCTGTGCTGCTTTTCTCCTCTTTCTTTTTCCTTCTTGTTTCTATGTCATGCATTCATGGGCCCTCTCTATATTCTGCTGTTTCACTCTCTTGTTTCTTGTTAATTTTTCCATGATCACAGCAACAATATAGGGAGAGGAATCAAAATTGTTATGTACGGTGAGAGCGCCAGGAGCGACGTTACCTAACTTTGACTTTTTCAAGAGTACTGGTGCCCTGTCCACTGTCTTTGTGGGGTATGCTGGGGGGAGGAATTGCCAAATATCTCCATAAAGACAATTCTGTAGCAAAAAGTGATATAGCTATAGAAATGTTGATGCTATTTCAATATACAGAATGTTTTTTATGCAATGGGGTTGCCAGAAGTTGCCAGTATTTTATCTATCTTATGCTGTATAAAAAAATAGAAGTGAAATACAGCTGTATAACTTTGTATGAGTGTTGCCACCATCATATTCTTTTGAAATGTTTGCTTAAAATTCGCTCATGTACCAGAATTTTTCAAATGATCACTGGCAACACTCCCTTAATGAATGCCTTCACCTGTCTCACAACAGTAAACATTAATAACAATAAAAATACTTACCCCATCTCATACTGGCGACAACATGCTTCACGGAAATCTGTTACTGGACTAAGTTCTGCATATATGGCTCGACCGCCAAACCACCTGTTATTCAAATCTGCAACAGCTTTCTCAGCATCTTCTTCATACCGAAACTGTAATATGAAAAAGTGTTAAACAGCCTTTTCTACTTTTCACTTCAAGAAGTTTTAAATATTTGTATACTGCAAGTCTGCATATTGTGTTACATTCACAAGTACTATCCACAAATACTATATTGTCCGTAAATTGGGTTGGTTAAATCAAAGCAACAAACCCACTTCATACCTAAAGATAGAGGAGGACTAAACTCCCCAAAAATGTTGAGATACAGCTGGAGAACAATATATACACCAGGAGAAGAGACAAGATAAAAAGGGTGGAGGGTGTTTGTGGTGTGAAGTGACATAAAGATGGATGAAGCAAATCCAAGTGAAGGCAAGGCTGAAGCAATTCACTGAAAGATTAGTGCTAAAGGGCACAATAAAAGAAACTTCATTGTGGCATATGAAACTGAACATCAAGAAATGTTATTGGATACTGCTCTTTTCCTAAAGAAAAATATTGAACTAAGTATCAATTTAGTCCTTATTGGAAATTTTAATTGCTGTGAGGTGAACTGGGAAGAATGGGAAGCAAATGGCAAACCAGATTCCTGGGGAAGTACCCTGTTGAGTATAGCAATGGAGAACACAATAACCCAGTGGGTAAAGGAAGTGACCTGGTAAAAGGAGATGACAATCTCACAAGATTTATGTTGCCAACCAAAGAGTATCATCAGTGCCTTGAACTATCTTTGCTCAAATGGAAAAAGTGATCATATTACAATTGAATTTCAGCTGGAGGATGAGGAAATAGAGTCAAGGAATGAATCACACAGGCAAGGGAGACTCAATTCAAGGAAAGCAGATTACTTAGGGTTGAGAAAAATTCTTTGAAGTAACAAACTAGGAGGAATTCTTAAATTCTTGCATTGTGTTTGCACACACTATATTTTCATCTAATTTGTTCCATATATGTGGGAAGCTGTTCTTTTTTAGGTCTCTTCTGTAGTTATCCTTTTTGAGTTTCATTGCATGTCCTCTTGTTTTTCCTCTGTCCCACTTTAATAAGTCCTCTCTATCAAGGCGTTCTTTTCCTTTCATAATTCTGTAGATGGTTAGTAGATCCCCTCATTCTCTTTGTTCCAGGGTTGGCAATTCCAGTTCAGTCAGTCTTTGTTCATAGGTCAGGTTTGAGTGTTGGGGCCATCTTTGTCATTGCTCTTTGTATTCTTTCTAATTTTCTTATGTTCTTTTTTTTTGTACTGGGTGACCATATCAGCGCTGCATATTCCAGTTTTGACCTTATCAGTGTTTGTAATATTTTCTTAATTATTTCTTTATCCAGGTATTTAAAGGCCACCTTTACTGATCTCAACAAATTGTATGTTTCTCTGACTATTTTATTTATATGTTTATCTGGTCACATGTCTTTGATGATTACTCCTAGGTTCCTTTCAGAATTTACTTTCTTTACTTCTTTTCCGTCAATTTTATACTGTCCAGATATTCTCTTCTTGCTTTTTCAAAATTCAATTATACTGCACTTCTTGATGTTGAATTCTACCTCCCATCTCTTGCTCCACTCTAAGACTTTGTTCAGATCACTCTGTAATGAGTCACAGTCTATTTAGGAGTTTATTCTCTTTAATAACTTCGAGTCATCTGCAAAGAAGTTCATGAAACTTTCAATACCTTCATCCATGTCATTTAAATTTATTTACTTTATTCTATCTTTAATCTCGTCCAAATTTGTTCAGATATTAAATATTTAGCATATAAAAACAGGTGCAAGTATGTTATTCATCCCTCCTGAGGAAGTTGGTGACACAGTTTGGGAGAGTATGTGATAGAAGAAAGCTAAAGATAAATGTGGGTAAAAGTAAGGTGATGAGATGTACAAGGGGTGAAAGTGGCAGTAGACTGGAAGTGAGCATTAAGGGAGAGCAACCTGGAGGAAGTGGATAGTTTTAGATACTTGGGTGCAAATGTGGCAGGAAAAGGTAGAATGTAGATTGAGAGAAGTGAGTAAATGCCTTGGTGGATTGAAGAGTGTAATGAGGAATAGACATTTGGGAATGGATGCTAAGAGGAGACTGTATGAAGGAGTGATTGTGCCAACAGCATTGTATGGGGCAGAAACATGGAACATAAGAGAGGAAGAGAGAAGGAGTTTGAATGTGTTTGAGATGAGGTGTCTGAGAAGTATGATGGGGGTTACTAGGCTAGATAGCGTGAGAAATGAGGAGGTGAGGAGGAGAACGGGGGTGGAAAGGGAGTTGTTGTCGTTCCCTAGACTGTCTGTCTGAGCAGTCCCATCTCCCCAAGGAATGCCACAGCCGAAACTGGGTTTTCCCACAAATCCTTTATAGAGTGTATGTTGTGTTGTTTGCGTGCATGATTGTGTATAATGCAGTCTTCCATTATGTGTTGTATGGTATGGGGTGAAGTGTTACATCCTGGGCAGCTGTTCACAATGCGGTCATCCAGCCTCTTCTGATAGCTTAGAAGTGCTGGGTGGTGGCCGCACCGCAGTCTGGCCAGGTGGACTCTGTCCTTTCGTGGAAGAGAGGATTCAGAAGGGTGGATATCAGGGGGTCTGGCATGCAGCAGTGTGTTGTCTTTCTGTGTGTTAATGGAGCAGTGAGTGATATGATTATGAATATGTTTCCAGAGGCTGGTATTTGGTGGTTGTGGAGGAAGAGAAGAGAGTATTTGTGCGTAATAAAGGTCTTTGGGTGTTGTTTTAATGTTTCTTGGTGTGTGTGGGTGTTCTGCTATGTAGTGTAGCAGGTGTGATGTGTTTGTGGTGGCTGCGGCAAGTGTTTGTGCGCCTCTCATGTCGAGGTGGTCCTTGACTTTGAGGACTTTTGTTTCATGGTGTAAATGGTCTGTAGGTGTTGTATTTGTGCAGCCTGTAATTATTTTTAGGGCTTTGTTTTGTATGATTTGAAGGGTGTTGTGGTGTGTCTCACTTAGATTAGGAGCCCATGCAGGACTCGCATAATTCAACACTGAGCGTATGCATTGTTTGTATACTGTTATATTAGTTTCTTTGTTTTGTCCAAATGTTGTTCCAGTGATTGACTTAAGTGCGTTACGTCTAGGTGTGCATTTGTTTTTTATGTTTGTGATGTGTTGTTTGAAAGACATGGATGTATCATATGTTACACCAAGAATTTTCGGTGTGTTTGTGTGTGGTATTAGAGTGTTGTTGATGTAGAGATGAGGTATGTATTTGTGTTATATTGTCCAGTTGGTGAGAAGTGTTGCTGTAGATTTGGTTGGAGCTATTTTGAGTCTGTTTGTGATGAACCATGTGTTGAGCGTATCAAGGTATGGCTGGATTATTTCTGCAGCTTTGTCTGTGTTACGATGTGTGCATGTGATTCTTATGTCGTCTGCGTAGGAAGAGATTTGTATTTCTGAGTTGTTGTTGTTGTTGTTGTCGTTCCCTAGACTGTCTGTCCGAGCAGTCCCGTCTCTCCAAGGAAGGCCACAGCCGAAACTGGGTTTTCCCACAAATCCTTTATAGAGTGTATGTTGTGTTGTTTGCGTGCATGATTGTGTATAATGCAGTCTGAGTTGTCTGGTGTGGGTAAGTCATGCATGTATAGATTAAATAGTGTGGGGGATAGAACAGAGCCCTGTGGTACTCCATTCTTAATGTTTCTGATGTGCAATGATTGGCCATTATATGACACGTAAGCATTCCTACCTGCCAGATAATTGGCCAGCCATCTTTTGGTGTTATTGTGCATGTCTGTGTTATATTTATTATTTGTTAGGTTGTGGCGGGGGATAGCATCAAAAGCTTTACTAATGTCTAATGTTATGAGAAGTGTTCTGTGGTGGGGCCTATCTGAATTGATGCCATCTAAAATTCTTTGTGTGAGGTTTATCAGAAGAGTGTTTGTGGAGTGTAGTGGCCTAAAACCGTGTTGTGAGTCAGCAAGGGGAATATGTGGTGTGACAAGTTTAAGTATTAGGCATTCGATGACTTTAGAGGGGGTGCAGAGAAGTGTGATTGGGCGGTGCAATGTTGGGATTGTTGGGTCTTTGTTCGGTTTTGGAATGGTGATTATTTTACCATGCTTCCAGATGTCAGGTATAGTGTTGTGTGAATAGCTGTAGTTTGCAATGTTTGTGAGTGCGTGCATACCTTGTGGTCCAATGTGTTTTAGGTGGATGTTACTTATGTTATCAGGGCCACAGGCTGATGAGTGCTTGAGATTATGTATTATGAGTTTTGTCTGACTGTCTATGAAGGGTGTATAGTCTGAGTCTGTGGGGAAGTCTTTCTTACGTCGAATGGTGCGTCGGTCGTCAGGGTGAGAAGTGAGATGGCTTGTCTGTGCAAAATGACGTATGAGTGTGTTTGCTTGTTGTCTGTTTGAGGGTAGATTATCTGTTGTTGTGATTATTGCTGCGTGAGAGTGTGTAGTGTTACTGTTGGATAGTGTAATGCTGTTGAATGTTTTGTACAATTTGCTGGTGTTTGTTTTGTGATCAAGTGCACTGATAAAGTTTTGCCAAGTTTGTGTTTTTTGTTCGTGTATTTTATTAGCAATCACAGTGTTTAGTGTTTGTATTTGGTCTGCTATGTTTTGAGGGATAGGTGTGGGGGTATCGTGTTTAAGTGTGTCACGTTGTCTGATGAGGTCTTGGATTTCTGGTGTGAAGTTGGGGTTGTGTGATTTTCTGTTGCCTCTAGGGATGTATCTCTTGTCTGTGTTTTGTATGATTGTATTAAAAGTGTGCACAGCATTGTTCATGTTTGTAATTGGTGTACTGTTAAGTGTTTCAAAATGTTGTTCTGTCTCTTTAGTAAAAGCTTCCCAGTTAGCTCTCTTGTAATTGGTGTATGTGTGTCTGTGGCCAACTGGGGTGCATCTTGTATTGGTGGTGATGATGATTGGAAGGTCAGAACCAAGGGTTCCGGCCACTCTCCATGATGTTGTTGGAGTTAGGCAGGGGGAGCAGAAGGTGATATCAGGAGAGGAGGGAGTATAGAGGGCTTGGTGTGGGATATGTGTATGATTATGTGTGTTATTCATGATAATCAATGTGCCAAACTGAGTCTGTATATCAAGCCCTGTGTCTGTGTCAGGGTTGTCGACATACCAGGCAGACGACTTGGCGTTGAAGTCACCACCCATGATCAGGTTGGGGATTGAGGCTAGTTGGCTAAATTGAGGCCTGAAGGTGTTTGGAACTGTGGGGGATGATTTGGGGGAATGTACATGTTAACTATTGTCAGTGTTGATTTGTTGCCTGTGCGGATTCGAATGGATTGGATTTCTGTTCTGTTATCTGTGGTAGGGAGGAGAATTTTGGTTGTGGCACTTGTGTCCACAAAACAGATGGAGTGATGGATCAGGGTGATGAGTCCACCGCTATTGCCGTTGGTCCGTTCTTGTCTGATGGTGGTGTAATTATGAAATGATGGTGTTTTGTGTGAGTGTCTTAGTTTTGTTTCTTGTATAATCGCAATGTGTATGTTGTGTTGTTTAAGAAAGTGTTCAAGTTCATGTTTTTTCGTGTTAATACCGTCAATGTTGTGTTGTAATATGTTGATGTTGTGTGTTTTGTATGTGTTGTATGTTTCCGTTTGGGGTTGAGGTTGGGGTGGTAATGGGGAAGGTGTAGGATCTGGGTTAGAGGGGGGGAAAGGAGAGATTGGGGACAAAGGAAGGGGAGTACTGATCGGAAAGGGAGTTGGGAGATAGGGTTGATGAAAGAGTATTAGGATGGTTTGGACACATGGAAAGAATGAGTGAAGAAAGAGTAGTAAAAGAGGTATGGACGGCAGATGTGGAGGGAGTGAACATGAGGGGACGTCCTAGGATGAGGTGGATGGATGGGGTGAAGGGGGCTTTGGGGAAGAGGGGAATGTCTGTTGAGGAAGGACGGGAGAGGACAGAAGACGGGTGAATGGAGAATGGTTGTATATGGATGATGTTGTGATGCATGAGGTAGAATGGGTGGGGGGATGGGGGGGTGAGGTAGTATGTGTGAGCAAAATTTGACTCAGCCTGAAGGGATTTCTCCCCGTCTTCTCCTTTTATGCATGGGGGGACGGAGAGTGGAGGTCGCCGATTTAATGAAGCGGCCTTGCTGTGGATGCGCTGTGTCTTGTGACACTGCTTCTGACCCAGGGCATTGGACAAGGTGCAGGGATGACCCGTCATCCAGGAGGTGCTAAGATAAGAGGGAGGGTGGAGGGGTGTGGAGTGTATTCAGGGATGGAATGGGTGGGAATGATTTTATGCCTTTTCCTTTTTGGCTACCTCCCTTGTAAGGGGGAAAAAGCCTTGGTGTATGTATCTTATTCAAAGAGGCATTAGACAGAGTATAAAAATAAACAAGTACAGTCGAACCTCGAAAGCTCGGACCCCGAATGCCCGGACCCTCGTATGACCGGTCGAAATGAGTAAAGGGCGGACTTTTCAAGCAAAGTTCCCTATTGGTCCAGTAGGTGGCAGCGACGGCCGTACACGTGTACTCAAATCCGGCCCAGTCAAGCCGCCACCAGGGCTGCCGTTTCGTAGAATTTTGTACCAAAATGTAGTAAAATAGCGGCATGTGGCAACTGCACAAGGACATGAGGAAATTTTTTCTACATATCAGCGGGCTGTTAAAAATATTCAAAAACTCAAACTTTTTTTTAAAAATCATAGAACTAGTTATCAAATAATAAATGGTACATCAAAATATGACTTTTATTTGTAATTGTGTTACTTATAAAATATTATACCCCAAAAGATACGTTTTTACGGTGTAGAAAAAAATTCTACGCTAAAGTTTCAGCTTTATTTTACCGATAAAAAAAAAAAAAAAAAAAATTATATCTTACTGAATATGTTAGGGCATGGGGGCCTTATATACATTCAAGAATAAAAAACTAGAACCAACATTTTGTCAAAGTTTGACAAGTATATCTTGCTATGAAAGTCTGCACACGCCCGAGAAAAATGTATGCCATGGTATGGCAACACTCCCATTCTACACGGCAGTGTAGAAAATGCGGCAACCCTGGCCGCCACCACTGTCCGCGTGCATACCTTCCGATATTTACAGTGTAAGTAATAAAAAATACAGTACAGTACACTGCATATACAGTACATTTACATGCCTGTATTACAGTTATTATTACAGAATTATTAGTATTATAGCATTATTATTACAGTATTGTTATTATTACAGTGTTATGGTATTATTCTTATGTGTTTCTATGCCATATTATACATTACCTATACGTATACCGCTATGAAAAACTACAGGTGTTAGGGCGACATTTTCGATGACCGGACCTTTGGCATGACCAGACCACCCTTCCCCCCAATTAGTCTGGGCTTTCGAGGTTCGACTGTAATTGACCATTTTAGTCACTGTCAGATGCTGCAAGCCTGCAACAAGTGTACTCGTAGATGCTGTATATGGGCCAGTATGGCTGTTGGGTGGCTACCTTACAAAATTTACCTTTTATCTTAGCATACTCTTCAAAGATTAAACACTCCAATTTCCAATAATGACCCCGGACGTTGCCTAAACACAGATCTGTTGTACTCCCCCCCACCCATCAAGGCTCAGAGCTTACTTTCTACCTGACTTTTTGCTCGCTATCCATTAAATTTAACCTACAATCATACATAAGTCCTTGAGATGCAGCTCAGAAAAAAATGTGTTTTTTTTTTTTGCACAAAAAAAAAAAAAAAAAAAAAAAAAACGACAAAAAAAAATGGATATTTTCATTTTTTTTTTTAATATATTTTGTTTTCAAATAACTCAGCAATGAAAAGAACCATATTACAAAAAAAATTCTATGTTAGAATATCAAATAAATCAGTATACCCTTCACTTCAGGTTTTCTATGGTGTTAGGGCACTTCCATTTTCTGTGGTTTCATGTTTTGATGTGTTTTATTTATTTTACAATGTACAGTTGCCCCACTTAGTTTTGGCACAGTTTTAAAAATGTTTCAGACAAGAATAGCAACTCGCCCAGTATTCTTTTATATTACATTTTCGTGTCTGTTCATATACATGCTTTTTTTTTCCTCATTAGTAACTACCTTAAAAATGTGACAAACAGCGAAATACTCAAAATAGTGTGACAGACGACACATTTTTCTTGACTTACTAATGGCATCTATCACTATTATTTGACAAGTAATACAATTAATATACGTTGGAGAGGAGAGAGAGAACGCAGAAATCTGTTCACGTAGTGGTCGACGGTAGACTAACAACCAGCTTCAAGCTGTGAGTGGTGTTGAGTGCAGTGACAAACTAACCAAAACTAACTCGTATACTTATAAGTTATGTTATAACCCTATTATTAAATCAATTATTTTCATTTATGTATTCAACAGAGGGCTTGTGATCCAATTACGTTGTATGATTGTAGGTTAAAGTTAATGGATAGCGAGCAAAAAGTCAGGTAGAAAGTAAGCTCTGAGCCTTGATGGGTGGCAGGGAGTACAACAGTTTCCCCCCATTACTATGTTAACCCCTTTTCCACTGTCCAAGTGGCGGATCTATGTTTAGGCAAATTGGAGTGTTTAATCTTTGAAGAGTATGCTAAGATAAAAGGTAAATTTTGTAAGGTAGCCAGCCAATTGCCATACTGGCCCATATACAGTATCTACACTTGTTGCAGGCTTGCAGCATCTGACAGTGACTAAAATGGTCAATTACATGTTTATTTTTATACTCTGTCTAATGCCTCTTTGAATAAGATAGATGCACATATGTGGAGGGATGAATAACATACTTGCACCTGTTTTTATATACTAAATATTTAATATCTGAAAAAATTTGGACGATAAAAAAAAAAAAAAAAAAAAAAATCATAAGAAACAAGTTTATAAAAAAATAAAAAAAAATGCGATTATTTTTTTAATTTATTTTTTCTATCACAATTAACCACTTCCATACGGTGACGCCTACGTAGGCGTCATGAGGAGCAAATGGGTACGCGATGATGCCGACGTCAGCGTCTTATATTTATTGTAGTCATACCTAAGTAACCTTCATTCTCTCTAAACTGGCTTCATCATATTTTCTATGGTTATCAAAATTCACGGGTGAAAGAGAACGAATGATTGAGCACTGACTTTATTTTTTATAATGCGATTATTATGACGCAACATCGCACGTCGGGCAGCTAATGCTGCCAGACGTGCGATGTGCCACGGGGTGAAGAGGTTAACATAACATAATTGGATCACAAGTCCTCTGCTGAATAAATAAATGAAAATAATTTATTTCATAATAGGGTTATAACATAACTTATAAGTGTACGAGTTAGTTTTGGTTATTTTGTCACTGCACTCAACACCACTCACAGCTTGAAGCTGGTTGTTAGTCTACCATTGACCACTACATGAACGGATTCCTGCGTTCTCTCTCTCCTCTGCAACGTATATTAATCGTATTACTTGTCAAATAATAGTGATAGATGTCATTAGTAAGTTAAGAAAAATGTGTCGTCTGCTACACTATTTGGAGTATTTTGCTCTTTGTCACATTTTTTAAGGTAGTTACTATTTAGCAAAGAAAAGAAAAAAAAAATAGCATGTAAATGAACAGACACGAAAAGAGTTGGGGGCCAAACGGTGGCAACCAGCCCTGGCCACCAGCTCTACGCAGGTGGTACTGATCCCCAAGAGGAGCTACGACTGCCTTGGGGAGTACCACAATCCTTTTTCTCAACATGCAATGTTATGTTTTTTCTGCACCGAGGGGTGATTTTCCGGCGATCACCCCTCTTCTTCTACTTTTAGCCGGAGATGTAGAGAGCAATCCTGGGCCCACCACAAAATACACATGCCCAACATGCTCTAAACCCATTACTTCGAGCAAAGGGCTCAGTTCAGTGCAATATGTGCAAAAACTGGGCCCACCTCACTTGTACAACACTTGCTGACATAAACAAATACACAAACACTTGGACATGTTCTACCTGCCTCAATTTAGCCAACTAGCCTCTATCCCCAACCTGATCATGGGTGGTGACTTCAACGCCAAGTCGTCTGCCTGGTATGTCGACAACCCTGACACAGACACAGGGCTTGATATACAGACTCAGTTTCACACATTGACTATCATGAACAACACACATAATCATACACATATCCCACACCAAGCCCTCTACACTCCCTCCTCTCCTAATATCACCTTCTGCTCCCCCTGCCTAACCCCAACAACATCATGGAGAGTGGTCGGAACCCTTGGTTCTGACCACCTTCCAATCATCATCACCACCAATACAAGATGCACCCCAGTTGGCCACAGACACACATACAAAGGATTACAAAGGCAAAGCATGCCGACAGGAGACCTTTTGATCCATATCTAGGTCGGATGCAAAAAAAAAAAAAAAAAAAAAAAAAAAAAAAAAAAAAAAATCATATTAATAATAAATTAAAACTATAACAATGTAAATAACAATTAAAATACATAAATAAATGCATTGGTATAGTTGAATATCAAACAAACAGGTAAATAGTAAATGATAATAAATTGACATATAACTAATAATAAATGAAAATCAGACAGACAAATTATAACAAAACAAAAACAAATAATATAACATAAATTATAATAATTACAGCATCTTACTTAGGTATTTATCTAAATGATTCTTAAAGCTTCGAACTGAACTACATTGCACTACCTGTGCAGGAAGTTTATTCCATTCATTAACTACACGGTTGGCAAAGTTGTTTCTACCTACTTCCAAATTGAATCTATTTCCGGACAGTTTGAGACCATTGTTTCTTGTCTGATTCTCATTCAATGTGAAAATTTGGTCACTTTTGATGTTGTCAATTCCCTTTAAAATCTTAAAGACCTGTATCAAGTCACCTCTGAGTCTACGCTTTTTTAGGGAAAACAGATTCATGTGCTTAAGTCGATTTTCGTATGATTTATTTTTGATATTTGGAATCAGTTTTGTGGCTCGCCGTTGTACTTTTTCCAGTCTGTCAATGTCTTTAATGAGATTCGGTGACCATACGGAAACAGCATATTCCAAATGTGGACGAACTAACGATTTATATAGCTTGTTAATGAGTGATGGACTTTTGAAATCAAAAGATCGCGCAATCAATCCCAGAATCTTATTTGCTTTCTCAGAGGCTGAAATACACTGCTTGGATGATTTGAGGTCGTTACTGATAATTACGCCGAGATCTTTTTCACTATCCACTTTTGTTAACGAATTTCCAAATAACTTGTAATCGTACTTACTGTTATTTTTACCTATGTGCATTACCTTGCATTTACTTGTGTTAAATTTCATTAGCCACTTTTCAGACCATTGCTGTAATTGATCTAAATCTTCTTGAATATCTAATTGGTTTGAGTGATCATTTGCCACTCCGCACAGTTTTGTATCATCAGCAAATTTGGAAACAGTAGATTTTAGTCCATGGTCTATATCATTTATATATACTATGAATAGAAGTGGCCCAAGAACGGAACCCTGAGGAACTCCACTTGCAACACTTTTCCATCCAGAAGTTTTTCCATTTAAAACAACTCTCTGTTTTCGACCTTTCAACCAATTACTAGTCCAACCTAATAGGCTACCACTTATTCCATGCAAAGCTAATTTAGTAAGAAGTCTTTCGTGTGGGACGGTATCAAAAGCTTTTGCAAAGTCTAGATATATTAAATCTATATTGTTTCTTTTGTCATAATTCGAGATAACTGTGTTGTAGAATTCGAGTAAGTTAGTCACGCAAGAACGTTTCCGTCTGAAACCATGTTGGCTATCATTTATCAAACGGTTACTTTCTAAATGATATTCGATAGCATCTCTGATGATAGTTTCCATTATTTTTCCTACGATCGAAGTCAAACTGATAGGCCTATAGTTATTTGGTTTCTTTTTGTCACCTTTTTTGAATATGGGAGTAACGTTAGCTAGCTTCCATTCTCTTGGGACATCTCCGGATATGATGGATTTCTTGAAAATAATTTCTAATGGAACAACAATCTCATTTTTCATTTCCTTTAAGATTCTTGGATGCCAACCGTCAGGCCCTGGTGTTTTATTAACTTTGAGTTTGTCTATACACCTTTTAATTGTTTCTTTTGTTATATTTACCGTAGTGAGTAAGTTTACCCCAGACTTTTCACAGGTTTCAGTTTGGAATTCACTTTGAGGTGTTTCGTTTACGAATACCGAGCTAAAATAATTGTTTAAGAGATTACACATTCCTTCATTTGAATATTCAAGTTGACCGTCAGCAGATAATAGTGGACCAATGTGATTCCTAACAACCTTTTTATCTCTAATGTAACTATAGAATTCTTTGGGATTCTCTTTGGATTTCTCAGCGATGTTCATTTCGTATTGTCGTTTTCTTTTTCTTATTGTCTTTTTTAAATCTCTCTGTATTGATACATAACTTTCATAGTCATTAGATGCACCCGAGCACTTATATTTCTTATAAGCCTGTCTCTTTTGAGCAATACTTTTTTCAGTTTCTTTGTCGAGCCACTTTGGGCGAGCCTGATTTGGGGGACGTCTGTCCTTAAAAGGAATGTAAGTTTGAATCATCTTAGTGAGCGTATTTTGAAATATTTCCCACATCTGATCTACAGGCCTTTCGTTTAATTTTTCCTCCCAATCTGTAAGCTGAAGCTCCTGACGTAGTTCTATGAACTGAGCTTTACTGAAATCGGGTATTTTAGAAGCACAAGTATCTATTCTAAAATTGTTTAGGAGTTTGAATCTGACTAAGTTGTGATCGCTATTTGCAACAGATTCACCGACTTCTACATCAGTTGCCATGCTTTCGCGGCTAGTGATCAATAAATCGAGTAAGTTTCCATATCTTGTGGGCTCTTTTACATGCTGAATTAAGTAATTGTCACCAAGAAAATCAATTACAAGAGAGCTAACTGGGAAGCTTTTACTGAAGAGACAGAACAACATTTTGAAACACTTAACAGTACACCAATCACAAACATGAACAATGCTGTGCACACTTTTAATACAATCATACAAAATCCAGACAAGATATACATCCCTAGAGGCAACAGAAAATCACACAACCCCAACTTCACACCAGAAATACAAGGCCTCATCAGACAACGAGACACGCTTAAATACAATACCCCCACACCTATCCCTCAAAACATAGCAGACCAAATACAAACACTAAACACTGTGATTGCCAATGAAATACATGAACAAAAAACACAAACTTGGCAAAACTTTATCAACACACTTGATCACAAAACAAACACCGGCAAATTGTACAAAACACTCAACAGCATTACACTATCCAACAGTAACACAACATGCTCTCACGCAGCAATAATCACAACAACAGACAATCTACCCTCAAACAGACAACAAGCAAACACACTCATACGTCATTTTGCACAGACAAGCCATCTCACTTCTCACCCTGACGACCGACGCACTATTCGACATAAGAAAGACTTTCCCAGAGACTCAGACTATACACCCTTCATAGACAGTCAGACAAAACTCATAATACATAATCTCAAGCACTTATCTGCCTGTGGCCCTGATAACATAAGTAACATCCACCTAAAACACATTGGACCACAAGGTATACACGCACTCACAAACATTGCAAACTACAGCTATTCACACAACACTATACCTGACATCTGGAAGCATGGTAAAATAATCACCATTCCAAAACCGAACAAAGACTCAACAATCCCAACATCGCACCGCCCAATCACACTTCTCTGCACCCCCTCTAAAGTCATTGAATGCCTAATACTTAAACTTGTCACACCACATATTCCCCTTGCTGACTCACAACACGGTTTTAGGCCACTACACTCCACAAACACTCTTCTGATAAACCTCACACAAAGAATTTTAGATGGCATTAATTCAGATAGGCCCCACCACAGAACACTTCTTATAACATTAGACATTAGTAAAGCTTTTGATGCTATCCCCTGCCACAACCTAACAAATAAAATATATAACACAGACATGCACAATAACACCAAAAGATGGCTGGCCAATTATCTGGCAGGTAGGAATGCTTACGTGTCATATCATCGCACATCAGAAACATTAAGAATGGAGTACCACAGGGCTCTGTTCTATCCCCCACGCTCTTTAATCTATACATGCATGACTTACCCACACCAGACAACTCAGAAATACAAATCTCTTCCTACACAGATGACATAAGAATCACATGCACACATCGTAACACAGACAAAGCTGCAGAAATAATCCAGCCATACCTTGATACACTCAACACATGGTTCATCACAAACAGACTCAAAATAGCTCCAACCAAATCTACAGCAACACTTCTCACCAACTAGACAAAAGAACACAAATACATACCTCAATTCTACATCAACAACACTCTAATACCATACACAAACACACCGAAAATTCTTGGTGTAACATACGATACATCCATGTCTTTCAAATTACACATCACAAGCATAAAAAACAAATGCACACTTAGACTTAACACACTTAAGTCAATCGCTGGAACAACATTTGGACAAAACAAAGAAACTAATACAACAATATACAAACAATGCATATGCTCAGTGATGAATTATGCGAGTCCTGCATGGGCTCCTAATCTCAGTGAGACACACCACAACACCCTTCAAATCATACAAAACAAAGCCCTAAAAACAATTACAGGCTGCACAAATACAACACCTACAGACCATTTACACCATGAAACAAAAGTCCTCAAAGTCAAGGACCGCCTCGACATGAGAGGCACACAAACACTTGCCGCAGCCACCACAAACACATCACACCCGCTACACTACATAGCAGAACACCCACACACACCAAGAAACATTAAAACAACACCCAAAGACCTGTATCACACACAGATACTCTCTTCTCTTCCTCCACAACCACCAAATACTAGCCTCCGGAAACATATTCATAATCATATCACTCACTGCTCCATTAACACACCGAAAGACAACACACTGCTGCATGCCAGACCCCCTGATATCCACCCTTCTGAATCCTCTCTCCCACGAAAGGACAGAGTCCACCTGGCCAGACTGCGGTGCGGCCACCACCCAGCACTTCTAATCTACCAGAAGAGGCTGGATGACCGCATTGTGAACAGCTGCCCAGGATGTAATACTTCACCCCATCCGCAAACAACACAACATACACTCTATAAAGGATTTGTTGGAAAACCCAGTTTCGGCTGTAGCATTCCTTGGGGAGACGGGACTGCTCAGACAGACAGTCTAGGGAACGACAACAACAACAACAATGACAAGAACAGACATGAAAATGTAATATAACAGAATACTGAGCGACTTCTATTCTTGTCCAATTTTTTTTTTAAACTGTGCCAAAACTAAGTGGGGCAACTGTACATTGTAAAATAAATAAAACACATCAAAACATGAAACCACAGAAAATGGAAGTGCCCTAACACCATAGAAAACGTTAAGGGAGGGGTATACTGATCTATTTGATATTTTAACATAGAAAAATTATTGTAATATGGTTATTTTCCTTGCCGAGTTATTTTAAACAAAATATATATAAAAAAAGGAAAATATCCATGTTTTTTGGGTCCAGTTTTTTTTTTTTTTTTTTTTTTTCCAAAAAAAAAAAAAAAAAAAAAAAAAAAAAAAAAAAAATTAGTTGCATTTTTAGACTCATTAGTAAGTCAAGAAAAATGTGTCGTCTGCTACACCATTTTGAGTATTTCGCTGTCTGTCACATTTTTTAAGGTACATACATATACCAAGGCTTTTTCCCCCTTTCAAGGGAGGTAGCCAAAAAGGGAAAGGCATAAAAACACTCCCACCATTTCATCCCTAAATACACTCCACACCCCTCCCACCCTCCCTCTCATCTGAGCACCTCCTGGATGACGGGTCATCCCTGCACCTTGCCCACCGCCCTGGGTCAGAAGCAGTGTCGCAAGACACAGCACATCCACAGCAAGGCCGCTTCATTTAATCGGCGACCCCCCTCTCCGTCCCCCCTTGCATATAAGAAGAGGACGGGGAGAAATCCCTTCGGGCTGCATCAAAATTTACTCACACATACTACCCCACCCCCCCGCCCATTCCTCCTCATGCAATCACAACATCATCCATATACAACCATTCTCCACTCACCTCTGTCTTCCATCCTCTCCCTTCCTTCCTCAACAGACATTCCCCTCTTCCCCAAAGCCCCCTTCACCCCATCCATCCACCTCATCCTAGGACGTCCCCTCATGTTCACTCCCTCCACATCTGCCTTCCATACCTCTTTTACTAGTCTTTCTTCACTCATTCTTTCCATGTGTCCAAACCATCCTAATATTCTTTCATCAACCCTATCTCCCAGCTCCTTTTCCACCCCTGTTCTCCTCCTCACCTCCTCATTTCTCACTCTATCCAGCCTAGTAACCCCCACCATACTTCTCAGACACCTCATCTCAAACACATTCAAACTCCTTCTCTCTTATGTTCCACGTTTCTGCCCCATACAGTGCTGTTGGCACAATCACTCCTTCATACAGTCTCCTCTTCGCATCCATTCCTGTCTATTCCTCATTACACTCTTTAATCCACCAAGGCATTTACTCGCTTCTCTCAATCTACATTCTACCTCCACCTTTTCCTGCTACACTTGCACCCAAGTATCTAAAACTATCCACTTCCTCCAGTCACTCTCCCTTAATGTTCACTTCCAGTCTACTGCCACTTTCACCCCTTGTACATCTCATCACCTTACTTTTACCCACATTTATCTTTAGCATTCTTCTATCACATACTCTCCCAAACTCTGCCACCAGCTTCCTCAATCCCTCCTCCGACCCTGCCACAAGCGCAGTGTTGTCCGCAAACAACAGCTGGCTCACCTCCCACTTTTCTCCATTTTCTTTAACCATCTCCAATCCCTGACCCACTACCCTAGCATTCACCTCTCTCACCACCCCATCCATGTATAAGTTGAACAGCCAGGGCGACATAACGCATCCTTGACGAAGTCCCACCTTTACTTCAAACCACTCACTCTCTCCATTTCTAATCCTGACACAAGCTCTACTACTCTCATAAAAACTCTTGACAGCTCCCAAAAGCTTTCCTCCTATCCCATAAATCTGCATAACCTCCCACAGTGCCTTTCTGTCTACCCTATCATAAGCCTTTTCCAGATCCATAAAAGCCCAAAAAACATCCTTCCCCTTTCCTATAGCTTTCTCACATATCTGTCTTACCACAAAGATCTGATCTACACAACCTCTACCTGTCCTAAATCCACACTGTTCCTCACCAATTACTCCTTTTGTTCCTCTCCTAATCCTCTCAATCAAGATCCTCCCATAAGCCTTCCCTACTACACTTAACAGGCTAATCCCTCTGAAACTACTACATTCACACTTGTCCCCTTTTCCCTTGTAAAGAGGAACTATACAGGCACTTCTCCAGTCCTCCGGTACTCTACCCTCTCTCCAGCAAACATTAAATAACCTCACCAACCAGTCCACCATCACTGAACCTCCCTTTTTCAGACATTCTGCATGGCATCCATCCAGACCAGGTGCCTTACCTGCTTTCATCATCTTTACAACTGCCTTCACCTCATCCTTCCTTATTTCTCCTCCATTCTCCTCACTCATCACTCTCATTTCCTTCGCATTTCCCACTGCAGCTATCTTTCCTTCCCTATCCTCCTTCACATTTAGCAACTCCCTAAAATATTCTGCCCATCTTCCCCTTACTGTCTTCTCTTCCATTACCATCTCTCCATCTGCACCTCTTACCTTTTCTTCCCTACTTGATTTGCCTCCTCTTCCTCTCTTAATTTCTTTCCAAAACATCTTTTTATTACTTTCAAAATTTTCTGTCATACTCTTACCCCATTTCACATCTGCTCTCCTTTACCTTTTGCTTTACTTCTCTTTTCTTTTCTTTGTACGTCTCATATGACTCCCCCGTCCTCTTTTGTAACCAATCTGTGAATGCTCGCTTCTTCTCTTCTACAACCTTCTTTGTTTCCTCATCCCACCATTCACTACCCTTTCTTCTATTTCCCCCTGTCCTTCTTGTTCCACACACCATCCTTGCACACTTTAAGACTCCCTCCTTGAACCATCCCCATTCCTCCTCCACACCCATCTCTGCTCCATCCTTTACTCCCTCCCACTCCTTCAGTTTCTTTTTAGCCCCCCCGCCAAAAAAAAAAAAAAAAGCTTGTAGATGAACAGACACGCAAATGTAATAAAAAAGAATACTGGGCGAGTTGCTATTCTTGTCTGAAACAAAACATTTTTAAAACTGTGCCAAAACTAAGTGGGACAACTGTATATTGTAAAATAAATAAAACACATCAAAACATGACACCACAGAAAATGGAAGTGCCCTAACACCATAGAAAACATTAAGTGAGGGGTATACTGATTTATTTGATATTCTAACATAGAAAAATTATTGTAATATGGTTCTTTTCCTTGCTGAGTTATTTTAAAACAAAATATAAAAAAATGAAAATATTCATGTTTTTTTTTTGGTCAAGGTTTTTTTTTAACAGCACATTTTTTTTTAGTTGCATCTCTAGGGACACCACTACTCATTTCTTCCCATTCTGAATATTTGTCTCTAAGCACTACTCTCATTTTTCTTCCATGTAGGAAGTCCTCCATTCAATTCAATAGTTTTCCATGTATGCCTCCTATTGTTTCCAGTTTATATAGTAATTTTCTGCGTGGTACCTTATCAAATGCTTTTTGCAGGTCCAGGAAGGCAAAGTCTGCCCTGCCATCCCTTTCTTGCAATATATCTATCAATCTTGAATAGAAACAAATCAAATTGGTGATACATGATCATCCCTGTCTGAATCCAAACTGCCTCATGTTCAATATATTATTCTCCTCCAGATATTTTGTCCATCTATCTTTGATGACTCTCTCACAAATTTCAACTATTGTACTCGTTAGGGACACCGGTCTATAATATGTTGGGTCTTCCTTATTTCCCCCCTTATATATTGGCACTATATTGGCATTTTTCCAGTCTCCTGGTAGTTTTCCTTCTTTGAGTGAGCACTCAATTTTTTTGTATATTTTTCCTGTTAGTTCGTCTATACATTCCTTTAGTATCCAGTTTGCAACTCTGTCCGGGCTATGTGACTAGTTAACATCAAGCTTTAATATTTGATTCCTTATTTCCTTCTGAGTAATATTTGATTTCTTCATTGAGGGAAATTTTACTTCAATTCTTTGATCACAGTTTTGTAGATTTTTTTCCTCTTTGGTGAATACAGATTTGAAATGTTTGTTCATAATATCTGCCATTTCTATATCTTCTGTGTATTCTCTGTTACCTTGACGTAATTTAAGTATTTCCTTATTATTTTTTTAATTTGCCATTTACATATCTATGAAATAATTTGGGTTGATCTTTACATTTGTCTATTATGTCCTTTTCATAATTTCTTTTTTCTTCTGTACACATTTTTATATTTTATTTCTTAGTTTGGTGTATATTTTCCATTTCTCAGATTTTTTTTCCTTTTTCCATCTTTTCCAGGCTTTATCTCTTCTGTCTTTTGCCTCACTGTGGAATAGCTTAGGTGATATAGCCCAAGCTCAAACAGTAATGAATTCAATTCTAAACATGATAAATGGAAATAAAAAATATAGCTTAATTTGGAACGCATGAATTTTAGTATGTTAGAAAATTAGAGAATAGGAGACAGGACCCAACTAATGTCTTTGCTATATACTACAATTGGATAAATACAATTAAAACCCATTTGACATCCTTCCCATCTCAGCACCTCATGGATAAAAGGTCATCCATCCCCAGTCATATTGTTTGGGTCAAGGGTAATACAGTGAAGCACAGTTCTTGAACAGCTGGGCCCAACCTCTTCTGTTAAAAAGTAAATGATGATGATGATGATATGGTTTAATGTCACAAACTCCCCACCTTTCAGAAGGCTAGGATGGTGCCTCTCGCAGAGGGCTTTGTAGCATGGAATTTAATGAACTGTGCCCTTGGTTTAACTTTGCTGGTGGCAGGATTCAAACCACCATCCCCTCAACTTTTGCCGCAAGTAATGATGCCCTAACTCGCTCAGCCAGCGAGCTTCCAAAAAGTGAATAAATGAATAAATAAAAATAGAATTAAACAGAATTGCTGAAAATAAAAGAGATGAACACAATGGTATCTTGCGTAGAGGACTTCTGGCAGGGCCTATTTGGGTGACAAGTTCCCTCTACTACTCAGGTGCTCAATCTACAGTCTTGGATCTCTCCTGCAAGAGATTGTTGTACCCAGGAATCTGACCATTGTTTACTCAGAGAAAATATTCTGTAGTGTTGGTTCAACTGGGAAAGTGGTGGACTACGCAAGATACAATGCTCTGTGCTTTTTGTGTAGTGACTATATCTGGGATGGGATGGAAAGAATATTGGGATGGTTTAGGCACATGGAAAGAATAAGTAAAAACTAGCAAAAAGAGTGTGGAAAGTAGAGGTGGATAGAGTGAACTTGAGGGTAAGACCAAGAAAAATGGATGGATGGGGTGAAGGGGGCATTGAGTAAAAGATGAATTTCTGTTGAGAAGGGAGGGGAGATGGCAAGAGATAGGTATGAGTGGTGAAGGAATGTGAATGGAATATATACTGATGTGGCCCAAAGGGATTTCTCCTTTTCTTCTCTTTTTTCGCACAGGGTTACACAGAGAGAGGATCACTGTGTAAATGAAGTAGTTGGCTCTGCTGTGGATGTGCTGTGTCTTGTTGCATTGCTTCTGACCTGGGCTGTGGGGAAGGGACAGGGATGACTCTTCATCCACAAGGAGCTAAGATGAAAGGGAAATGGGTGACCAATTGGAATTGAAAGGGTAAGGGTGGGTGCATGCTTGACTGGCTACCTTCTTTATATGCAGGAAGAAGCCTATTGGCATTTAGATAGACAGACTCCATCTGGAGCATATTAAATCAGTTCCCAGGGCCTATTCTATGTTGAAGGGACCTATAAGTGTATCTGTGGTGGTCCTGTATGATGGACACAGGAGCTGCCCATTTCCAGAATCCCCCTCATCTACATCAGGAGGTGCAGCCCTAAGGGGCTGACAGTTTCTGGACTTGGCCCAAGATCCTTCTCTTTCAACTTCATATGCATCTTACATCTTTTAAAATAAGGAAAGCTGACAACCAGTAGCTACTCCTCTCTTCCTACTCAGCCAGTGACAAAGAATTCTGTGGATAGGCCTAAGAATTGTTGCCAGCCACTGTGGGGCTATAGGTTTGGCACTCACTAAAACCTGAAGCAACACCTATCATCATTTTGTGTTGATATTGTGATGACCTGAGCATAGGCCAGTGAGTGTTCTCTTGTTTGTCCTGGGGGCATTTTCTCATCTGTGATTATGATGGGGAGTATTTGGCTTAGTTTTGCATTTGTTGGTATTGAGATCAGTGTCTGCTCTGTGATCTATGTACATGTTCCTTTAAAGATGTGTTCTGAGGTATGGGGTGAATGTTGTGAAATATTTGTCAGTGGTAAACAATAATGCTACAGACAAATTAACAATAAAAACCAAGGACCATGAATCAAGATTAGATCTTTACCCTTAAACATTGGAGGACCTTACTGAATATTATAATAGATGGTTAAACATTTGGTATGAATGGCATAACATTTGGTATGAATGGCATCAAACTATCATTGATATCTGAGAACTTTTATAATTCTTTTTTTATGGCACCTTTTTTCTGCAATACTTGCTATACATTCATGAGTATCAGATGTATGAAGACACAGTACATCACCACTTGCCAGAGTTTACTAACCTTTATATAAACATTTCCAACTAAGTGGTCGCCAAGGTTATCACAAACATTCATTTCTTCAATTTCTCCATATTTGTCCTCACATTCCGTAAAGACATCTTCAAAGAAGTTGTCATAATGTTCCTGCATCTCTTCATCACTCACATTCGCTTTATGGGGCACAGTAGAATAATAGAGATTCATGAGAGCAAATGCAATGGGAAAGGATATAAAGATTTAACCCCTTCGATACGATGACGCCTACGTAGGCATCATGAGGAGCAAGTGGGTACGCGGGATGCCTATGTCAGCGTCTTGATTATACATATTGTAGTTGTACCTCTGTGACCCCCATACTCTGTAAACTGGCTTCATCATATTTTCTATGGTTATCAAAATTCATGGGTGAAAGAGAATGAGCAATACGGCAGTAACTTTATTTTTTATAATGCGAGTATTATGATGCAACATCACACATCTGGCAGCTAATGCTGCCTGCGAGATTTTGGCCCGTATTGAAGGGGTTAAACACAAAAAAAATATCAATACAATACAATTTACTTTATCAGAATAATATGCTAACCCCTTTACTATGATGCTGTTCCCAGGCTGAAAATGACATTATGAGACTAGCCAGAACAAAATTTGTGACAAATTTCATTATAGTGAACAAGTTAACTGAGTTGACTTTAAACCCTCTGCAAGTGCTATTTCTCCCACTGAACAAGATTGTCTTGTGTTTCAGCCAAAATGAAATTTGAAAAAGGGAGCCGTTATTATAATAAAGGAATAATCAAGGACAGAGGATATAAGCACAGCTCTTTTGACATCTTATCAAACCTTAAAATCTAGTTTGAAAGCTATGAAGAAAGAGAAAATACTTACAGTGGGACCCATCTGCTGATTTTGCTGAATTCTGAGGGTTGCAGTAGAGATTGAGCAGCAACACAGTCTGGAACATTCATTCCATGGTTGTGGCATGAGAACAAATAGGAAAAATATAGACAAAATAAAGCCATGATTACCATCACTTCCTTACAGCATGGCCTTCCAGTGTATATAAAATAATTGCATTTTCATATAAGTATAAATGCACACATTTTTTAATCAATAGTATCCCCCACCTTCCACCATTCTTGGGTGGGTAGAAGGGGCAGGTTGTCAATCCAATCAATACCAATAAGTTATTTTGCCTCTAAAACCAAAAGGAGAGGAAAGGTGGGGCCAATTTCCTTGCTTCAAATGCAGTAAAAACTGAAGCATAAAAACACTTCTTCCCATTTTCTTATGGTACCTCATCCTCTAATCTGTTGCTCTTCCTCATCTCCCACGTTTTTTTTCTTCTGCCAAACATCAGGATATTTACTTCTAGTTATCATCTCCCTACCCAAGCACCTCTGCATCTCTCGCTCTCTTTACTACTTTTGCCTTGTACACTTTTCTGATAGGTCACATTCCACTGTTTTAATGTGTACACACCATCTTTACAGGACCCTATTCATATTTTCCCTCAACTCACTTTATCTGCTATTCAAAATCTTGCCCTCTCTTTTATCACTACAGTCCTTACTACATTTCCACCATTTTGATTTTTCAATAAGCTATTTTTAACATCCTCAATGTATTCTCATACCAGTCTCAATTATATTGTCCACCTTGCCTGCCTTGTTTCATTTGATATTTCTGCATCCCTTATGTTTTCCTGATGTCCTTTTTTTCCACACTTTAATTGACTTTCAATACTACAGGGACAAGTGATGGGAGCCTATACAAGGTGTTCTTACAAGATGGGTGTCAGACTAAATCATGTCCCTGCTGCTCACCTTCAAACTCCATCAATACCCTTTCCTTTACATGGAAATGCAACCCTAAGACATCCTTTTATAAGCTTCGACTAGCTTTCCTCCACTTCATTTTTTTCACATACAGCCTGAAATCCAGCAAAGCTCTCATCCTTTTTCTCTTACCAGATGGTGACAAAGAAATGGACAAACACTAATACAACACACACAATGATGAATATTTTTTTTTCCTGGAAAGATATATGGGTAGACCTGAGGGCCATTACTGACCAATGGGCTTAAGGGTTTCTTGTCAGCAGGACTTTAAGCAACAATTATTATTACCATAATCACAATCACTTTCTTTCTCTCATAAACAGGCTCCAAAGATATGCCTTAAAGGATCTGTTACTGCAAGGAGTGAGGAGTGTCCCAGAAAGCATCACAATGAAGGGATCCTCCACTCCCATCACCAACTCCCCATTCATGTCTACACCTTCAGCCAAAATAAATTCTTCACCTCTTCTATACTACTGCCAAACTATTTTATTCAGCTATGCATGACTGATAATTCTGAACCTATTTTGATTAAACCCTCTTTTACATAATGAATGTCACTTATCCTATTATTCCAGCTACTGCCACCTGACTATTCTATTCAGCTGTGTGATCCTTTCTGCAGTAAAGGGCCACAACATTCCTCAGTGGTTGATTAAGTTTTTAATCCTTGTGTGGAAATTTCTCCCAGCAAAATAAAATTGTACAGTATCATTTCAAATAATAACTGTTGCCTTAGGTTTCAATGATTGGAAACCTGCAGCCTCACAGCTGCAATCAGTATGCCTTGGGCCTTCCCAAAGATTTCTCTGTGAGGAAAATCTGGAGCTTTTTCTATGATGCAAGGGGTGGTCTTGTATGACTGATGTCAGAGAGAATCATTTCCCTGCTGCCCATCCTCAAAACCTTGTGGGATTGGCACTTAGTTTCTTAACTGAGCCCAATCTCTCTCTCTCTTTTCAGTTTTTGACTGTATTTCCTCTACTTTTTCACATAAGGAGAGCTGACAACCAATGACTATTACCCTCCTCTCACTATTTCTTCAAGCCAATTATACAGAAATTGTCTCACACCAATACAACACAGGCAACAATACAAAGTTTCTTCTCAGAGATCTATGGGAGGGCCCAAAGAATGTTGCTAGCCATGCTGGGGGGCTGCAGGTTTCTAGTTAGCAAAATTAACGAAAACAACTACAATCATTATTAGTGTGGATGTATTTTAGTCACTGGCTAGCAGCGGGAGGAGGGGGAGAAGGAGGTAGAGGAGGAGGAGGAGGAGAACTCATTTGCAGCTACACCTGATGGGTGTTAATGGGATATAAAGATGAGCAGTGGGGAGATGATTCTCTCTGATGTCCATCTCCTAGGACCAAAGAGGTAGGGTCAAAATAGGCATACAGCTTGGTTGTTAAATATAAAAACAGATACCTTGTGAACATATCAGATAATGATAATAATAATGCATGTCAATACTCTAAACATCAAATATATTTAAACACTTAAAAAAATCCAACACTTCACACACAGAAAGCATGAATATGAACAAGTACAAAAAATATATGGTAAAATTTCTTAATAATCTAAGAAGTGGGATAAATGTGATTAATTGCTGGTTAGTAAAAAAAAAAGGCCAATACTTACACTTGTCCTGCAGAAATAGTTGGCTGAGGAGTACTTGTACTTTCATTGTTAAAACACTTAAAATTGCACTTAATACTATGATTTAAAAATATTAATAATAATGATAAATAAATAAACAACTTGATACTCTGGAAAATTATACTGAAGATTCTAAGTTTATTCAATCAAAAGCACATGTTTGGTACATCAATTGTAAAAATGATGACAATATATGCTCACTTACAGAGGTGAAATGTTAATAGCTGGTTGGTACAGTAGCATCCATAAAATCATTACAAAAGGATCATGATTTTGACGTGTTACTAAAAAAATGTAACCAAAATATACATACATAACATGAGCCTACCTTAATATGGGGTAGTGGCTGCATCAGAGCAGATATCTAACTCATCCAACTAAATCCATTGTCCCTCTGTGGTGATCTGGGCTTTATAAAACTAATTGTACTTGTTAACCTAGTTGAAATGGGCATAATTTTTTATATTACTTTCTGTTTTGTTTTTTGACTATGCTGATGTATTTTGGTTGAATAAAGTCAAAAGAAAGGTTTTGAGTACTCTTTGAAAATACCAGAATTTATTCAACCAAAAAGGCTGCATCTGATCTGAAGATGGGGAAGTTCCCGAGACCCAAATGCCTGGATGTATCTCCCAACTTGCGTACTGCTGTACAAGAATTAGAATATGCTGTATCAATGTGGGCACCTAGCACAAAAAAGAACATAAGAAAATTAGAAAGAATCCAAAGAGCAGTGACAAAAATGGCACCTACACTGTCAAATCTGCCATATGAGATTGGAGAAATTACAGCTGTCAACACTAGAATAGAGAAGGGAAAGAGGCGATTTATTGACCATTTTCAGAATTATGAAAGGGATGGAAGTTCTCAACAGAAACGACTTATAAAAGTGGGACAGAAGAGAAACAAAAGGACACAAAAAGAAATTAAAGACAATTACAGAAGAGACCCGAAATAAAAAAAAATAAAAAAAAAGCTTCCCACATAGAGTGATTGATGTCTGGAACAAACTGAACAGAGAAACAGTGAATGCCAGAACTATACACGATTTTAAGAACAAACTGGATGTGAAAAGATACGAAAACGGGTCACTACGCATAGCTCTCGTCCCGTAAAATACAACTTGAATTGTACTTTCTCTACATTCCTGGAATCCATCACAATCCTTAATCCTAACAAACTGGATACTTTAATAGATTTTGTCTCTCCAACTGTATATACACTGCAGAGTATACTACCTATGAATCAGCTATAAATCTTCTCAAAGACCTCTATGTCAAGCCCAAAAATGAAGTGTTCATTAGACATTTATTGGCTACTTGTAGGCAGCATGAAGGGGAGGCAAGAGATGAATATCTACAAGAGCTTTAGCTGCTCAGCAAGGATTGTAACTTTGAGGCTGTTATGGCTTCACAGAATCGGAATGACTACATACAGGATTCTTTCATCAATGGTTTGCTCTCTCATACAATCAGGCAATAACTGCTTGAAAACAAATCTTTGGACCTACGTACAGCTGTTGATCAAGCCAGGGCACTTGATGTTGCTCAGAAGACCTCGGAGTCTTATTCTTGTTTTACTGTCTCAGGTGCAAGTGCTGCTATGACATTCGTCCCTGTTTGCACTGCTGATGGGACCTGTGCTGCTGTAACATCTGAAACTGCTTATTCTACTGAAAGGACCTGTGCTATTACCAATTCAAAGTTCCAATGCTATTTCTGTGGTGGTCCCCATCATAATTGTGGACAGTGTCCTCCAAGAAACGTCACTTGCTATAAGTGTAATAACCAGTGACACTGCTAAAGTGTGCCAGTCTGCTACATTTCCTACTTCTGCATCCGCTCAGTCTTCTACACTGGCAGTCATCTCTGCTTCTTCCTGGGACTACTACAGCGAGCAACTGTGTATGTTTTGGTTGGTAATAATGAAGCAACCACTCTTATCACAGGGAGCTCTGAATCTTTCATTTCACATAGCTATGCCAAGAAGCACAAGTTGAAGGTTGTCCCAGCAACCGGAAGTGTATCTATGGCCTCTTCGTCACTCATGTCTTCTGTGAAGGGACACTGCGTGGTTGACATCAATTTGAAAGGTGAGTGCGACTATAATATGAAGCTTTCAATGCTGTCAGACTTGTGTTGTGATGTTATTCTTGGTCAAAATTTCATGAGCCAGCACTCTAATGTTACTGTGTACTTTGGCAGATCCAAAAAGGATCTAAATATCTCCAACCCTGCCACTTGCAGTGTACTGTCTGCTTTGGTGGATACACCTCGTCTTTTTCACGTCTTGCTCCTCATTGCAAACCCACTGCAATAAAATCTTGAAAGTTTGGGGATGAGAATAAGAAGTTCATAAGGTCTGAAATTAACAAGATGCTACATGATGGTGTAATTGAGGAGAGTACATCTCCATCAAGGGCACAAGTCTTTGTTGCGTCAAATGAATGCCACCAAAAAAGATTGGTTGTTGACTATGGACAAAATATTAATAAATTCACTTGTTTGGATGCATACCCTCTTCCAAGAATAGATGACCTTGTCATGGAATTGTCTCATTACAAGTATTGTAGTTTGCTGGACCAGAAAAGTGTTTATCACCAAATATCTATATGAGAAGAAGACAAGCCATATACTGCTTTTGAAGTGAATGGCAAGCTTTACCAGTTCTCCTAGAGTACCATTTGGAGTTACGAACAGCATTGCTTGCTTCCAAAAGACTACTGACATCATCATCAAGCATCACGATCTACATGGAACTTATGCTTATGTGGACAATAGTAAGGTGGTAGCAAATAAGGTCTTTTTTCAGGATTGTCTTATATTTATCTCATCTAAAGTGACTATAAACAACTTTCATGAAAGATTGTTGTAGTGAAAAGATGAATGATTCAAATACAAGTAGATCAACATCAGCAGGTTTCTGAGTGTAGATGTTCTAATGGTGTTCTTCTAGTACAGCTAGTTATCTTTTTTAAAGATTTATTTTGCATTGTTTGTAATTTTCATCTTTGTTTTCTTAATTGTTGGATATCACACTGTGAAAACATAGTTGAGTGTGGCTGTCATGAATTGTTTATAAAAAAAAAATTCTAGTGTCCAAGTCTTATGCTTGTAACTGATCAGTTTATGTTCAGTTTCTTAACTGCTTTCACTATGAGATATTTTTTCTAGAGTCCAAGTCTTAGGCCTGCAACTGATCAGTTTATGTTCAGTTTCTTATCTGCCTTCACTATGAGATCTTTTTTTGTGTGCCATGAAGATTGTGAGTACATCAAAGGTAAGTCCAAGTACTTTAATATTTTTGTCCAATGGGAGTAGTTGACCATTTAATTTGATCATTGGTTACTTCTTTGATTCATATTATTCACATACTATAATCTGAGGGGATGCAGACATCCTCTTTAGTGTCAACCGTTATGCCAGCTTTGTGAGATAAGTTTGATTTTTCTTACCTGCTACTTGCTGTTGCCAATTACCTGAAAGCCACAGGTCTTTTGCAAGAGACCAGGGGTGGCAACATATTGGTATTGATTTGTCTCCTATATCTCTTACCAGCATTCCTATTTCTTAAAACCTTCACCACTTTTTTCTCTACATTTTCCTGTTCTCTCTCCTTTTGTTATTCTGTAATCTCATATTTTTTCATAATTAGTTTCTTCCACCATCTTTGTTTCTTTATAATCAATATTTTCTTAATTTTATTATACTATGAGGTTTTTCCATGATTAATTTTCCATCTTAACTTTTTTCTCCTTTAATTTTCCATGAGGTGAAAGCCAGTATTAAAATGATGAAATGTCATGTGGAGTGTCTAAAAAAGGGAAATAAAGTGATGATGGACTGGCTGGTGAGGATTAATGTTTGTCAAAAAGAGGGCAGAGTAGCAGAGGACTTGAGAAGTACCTGTATAGTTCCATTTTACAATGGAAAAGGGAACAAATGTGAGTGTATTACTTTCAGGGGGATCAGTTTGTTGAATGTAGTTGGGAAGGCTTATGGGAGGGTTTTGATTGAGAGGAGAGGAACAGTGTGGGTTTAGGACAGATAGGGGTTGTGTGGAAAAGGTAAGGATGTTTTTGGGGCATTTATGGATTTGGAAAAGGCTTATGATAGGATAGATAGGAAGGCACTGTGAGAGGTATTGCAGATATATGGGATAGGAGGAAAGCTGTTAAGATCAGTCAAGAGTTTTTACAATAGTAAAGCCTCTGTTAGAATTAGAAATGGAGAGAGAGAGAGTGGTTTGAGGTACAGGTGGGACTTAGCCATGGGTGTGTTATGTTGCCTTGGCTGTTCAATTCGTACATGGATGAGGTGGTGTGAGAAGTAAATGCAAAGGTAATGGGCTTGGGATTGGAGATGGTTAAAGAAAATGGAGAAAAATGGGAGATAAGCCAGTTGTTGTTTGCTGATGACACTGTGCTTGTAGCAGGATCAGAGAAGGTATTAAAGAAGTTAATGACAGAGTTTGGGAAGGTGTGCAAAAGAAGGAAATTGAAGATATGGGTAAAAGCAAGGTGATGAGATGTACAAAGGGAGAATATGGCAACAAATTGGAAGTATTAAGGGAAACTAGAGGAAATGGATAGCTTTAGTTACTTGGGTGCGAATGTGGCAGGAAAGGGAGTGGAGATAGAGGTAGAATGTAGACTGAGAGAAGCAAATACCTTGGGGGATTAAAAAGTGTAATGAGAAATAGACATTTGGGAATGGATGGTAAGAGGAGATTGTATGAAGGAGCAATTTTGCCAACAACACTGTATGAGGCAGAAACATGTAACATAAGAGAGGAAGACAGGAAGAGTTTAAATGTATTTGTGATGAAATGCCTGTGAAGTATGGTAGGAGTTACTGGGCTGGATAGAGTGAGAAACAAGGAGGTTATGAGGAGGGCAGAGGTGGTAAAGGAGTTGGGGGATGGGGTTGATGAAAGAGTATTGGGATGGTTTGGACACATGGAAAGAATGAGCGATGAAAGATTAGTAAAAGAGGTGTGGAAGGCAGAGGTGGAAGGAGTGAACATGAGGGAGTGACCAAGGATAAGATGGATGGATAGGGTAAAAGGGGCACTGGGAAAGAGGAGAATGTCTGTTAAGGAAAGAAGAGAGAAGATAGAAGATAGGGGTGAGTGGAGAATGGTTGTGTATAGATGATGCTGTGATGCATGGAAGGCAGTAGGAGGGGGATGGGGGGTGAGGGAGTATGTGTGAATGTTTTGACGCAGCCAGAAGGGATTTCTCCCTGTCTTCTCTTTTTCTGCATAAGTGGATGGAGAGGAGGGTAATTGATTAAGTGAAGCGGCCTTGCTGTGGATGTACTGTGTCTTGCTGCATTGCTTCTGACCCAGGGCAGTGGGCAAGATGTAGGGATGACCCAAGTTAAGAGGGAGGGGTTGAATGGGAGTGAGGTATAGTGGGGATGGAATGGGTGGAAGTGGATTTTATAGCTTTGTTTTTGGTTACCTTCCTTGTAAGGGGGAAAAAGGTACTGGTATATGCATGTAATTTTCCATCTTAAGTTTTAAGCTGTTCATCTTTTTTCTTGGTTTACATAAAATCTGTTTCTATTTTCAATTTTACTATTTATACTCATGACCTCTTATTCTTGATCTGAATTCTATTCTTTCATACATACATACATATACCAAGGCTTCTTCCCCCTTACAAGGGAGGTAGCCAAAAAGGAAAAGGCATAAAATCATTCCCACCCATTCCATCCCTGAATACACTCCACACCCTTCCACCCTCCCTCATATCTTAGCACCTCCTGGATGACGGGTCATCCCTGCACCTTGTCCACTGCCCTGGGTCAGAAGCAGTGTCGCAAGACACAGCACATCCACAGCAAGGCCGCTTCATTAAATTGGTGACCCCCCCCCCTCTCCGTCCCCCCATGCGTGAAAGGAGAAGATGGGGAGAAATCCCTTCAGGCTGAGTCAAATTTTGCTCACACATACTACCTCACCCCCCATCCCTCTGCCCATTCCACCTCATGCATCACAACATCATCCATATACAACCATTCTCCATTCACCCCTGTCTTCTGTCCTCTCCCGTCCTTCCTCAACAGACATTCCCCTCTTCCCCAAAGCCCCCTTCACCCCATTCATCCACCTCATCCTAGGATGTCCCCTCATGTTCACTCCCTCCACATCTGCCTTCCATGTATCTTTTACTAGTCTTTCTTCACTCATTCTTTCCATGTGTCCAAACCATCCTAATACTCTTTCATCAACTCTATCTCCCAACTCCCTTTCCACCCCTGTTCTCCTCCTCACCTCCTCATTTTTCATTCTATCTAGCCTAGTAACCCCTATCATACTTCTCAGACATCTCATCTCAAACACATTCAAACTCCTTCTCTCTTCCTCTCTTATGTTCCATGTTTCTGCCCCATACAGTGCTGTTGGCACAATCACTCCTTCATACAGTCTCCTCTTAGCATCCATTCCCAAATGTCTATTCCTCATTACACTCTTCAATCCACCAAGGCATTTACTCGCTTCCCTCAATCTACATTCTACCTCCACCCCCACTCCTCCTTTTCCTGGCACTTTCGCACCCAAGTATCTAAAACTATCCACTTCCTCCAGTCTCTCTCACTTAATACTCACTTCCAGACTGCTGTCACTCTCTTCCCTTGTACATCTCATTACCTTACTTTTGTCCACATTTATCTTCAGTTTCCTTCTTTCACACACCTTCTCAAACTCTGTCACTAACTTCCTCAATCCCTCCTCTGATCCTGCTACAAGCGCAGTGTCATTAGCAAACAACAACTGGCTTACTCCCACTTTTGTCCATTTTCTTTAATAATCTCCAATCCCTGACCCACTACCCTTGCATTTACCTCTCGCACTACACCATCCATGTACAAGTTGAACAGCCAGGGCGACATAATGCATCCCTGATGAAGTCCCACCTTTACCTCGAACCACTCACTCTCTCCATTTCTAATCCTAACACAAGCTCTACTACTCTCATAAAAACTCTTGACAGCTCCTAGAAGCTTTCCTCCTATCCCATATATCCGCAAAACCTCCCACAGTGCCTTTCTGTCTACCCTGTCGTAAGCCTTTTCCAGATCCATAAAAGCCCAAAAAACATCCTTCCCCTTTCCTATAGCTTTCTCACATATCTGTCTTACCACAAAAATCTGATCTACACAACCTCTACCCGTCCTAAATCCACACTGTTCCTCACCAATTACTCCCTCTGTTCCTCTCCTAATGCTCTCAATCAAGATCCTCCCATAACCCTTCCCAACTACACTTAACAGGTCCTGGAGCCGCAGCGTCTATATCGTGGGACCACCCCCCAACCCCAAGAGTTGGGGGCGTTTGCAAACGGCGGCAACCAGCCCTGGCCACTGGCTCTACGCAGGTGGCACCGATCCCCAAGAGGAGCTACGACTGCCTTGGGGAGTACCACAATCCTTTTTCTCAACATGCAATGTTACGTTTTTTCTGCACCGAGGGGTGATTTTCCGGCGATCACCCCTCGTCTTCTACTTTTAGCCGGAGATGTAGAGAGCAATCCTGGGCCCACCACAAAATACACATGCCCAACATGCTCTAAACCCATTACTTCAAGCAGACAGACAAAGGGCTCAGTTCAGTGCAATATGTGCAAAAACTGGGCCCACCTCACTTGTACAACACTTGATGACATAAACCAATACACAAACACTTGGACATGTTCTACCTGCCCTCCAGTAACCCCACTCCCATCTCCCCAACCACAGCCAGCACCCTTACCCACTCCCAATTTCCCTTTGCCCTTATCCCCAATCAGTACTCCCCTTCCTTTGTCCCCAATCTCTCCTTTCCCCCCCTCTAACCCAGATCCTATACCTTCCCCATTAACACCCCAACCTCAACCCCAAATGGCAACATACAACACATACAGAACACACAACATCAACATATTACAACACAACATTGACGGTATTAACACGAAAAAACATGAACTTGAACACTTTCTTAAACAACACAACATACACATTGCAATTATACAAGAAACAAAACTAAGACACTCACACAAAACACCATCATTTCATAATTACACCACAATCAGACAAGACCAGACCGACGGCAATGGCAGTGGACTCATCACCCTGATCCACCACTCCATCTGTTTTGTGGACACAAGTGCCACAACCAAAATTCTCCTCCCTACCACAGATAACACTACAGAAATCCAATCCATTCGAATCCGCACAGGCAACAAATCAACACTGACAATAGTTAACATGTACATCCCCCCCCCCCAATCATCCCCCACAGTTCCAAACACCTTCAGGCCTCAATTTAGCCAACTAGCCTCAATCCCCAACCTGATCATGGGTGGTGACTTCAACACCAAGTCGTCTGCCTGGTATGTCGACAACCCTGACACAGAGGGCTTGATATACAGACTCAGTTTGACTCATTGACTATCATGAACAACACACATAATCATACACATATCCCACACCAAGCCCTCTACACTCCCTCCTCTCCTGATATCACCTTTTGCTCCCCCTGCCTAACCCCAACAACATCATGGAGAGTGGTCGGAACCCATGGTTCTGACCACATTCCAATCATCATCACCACCAAAACAAGATGCACCTCAGTTGGCCACAGACACACATACACCAATTACAAGAGAGCTAACTAGGAAGCTTTTACTGAAGAGACAGAACAACATTTTGAAACACTTAACAGTACACCAATCACAAACATAAACAATGCTGTGCACACTTTTAATACAATCATACAAAACGCAGACAAGAGATACATCCCTAGAGGCAACAGAAAATCACACAACCCCAACTTCACACCAGAAATCCAAGGCCTCATCAGACAACGAGACACGCTTAAACACAATACCCCCACACCTATCCCTCAAAATATAGCAGACCAAATACAAACACTAAACACTGTGATTGCCAATAAAATACATGAACAAAAAACACAAAATTGGCAAAACTTTATCAATACATTTGATCACAAAACAAACACCAGCAAATTTTACAAAACACTCAACAGCATTACACTATCCAACAGTAACACAACATGCTCTCATGCAGCAATAATCACAACAACAGACAATACCCTCAAACAGACAACAAGCAAACACACTCATAAATCATTTTGCACAGACAAGCCATCTCACTTCTCACTCTCACTAGGAATGCTTATGTGTCATATAATGGCCAATCATCGCACATCAGAAACATTAAGAATGGAGTACCACAGGGCTCTGTTCTATCCCCCACGCTCTTTAATCTATACATGCATGACTTACCCACACCAGACACCTCAGAAATACAAATCTCTTCCTACGCTGACGACATAACAATCACATGCACACATCGTAACACAGACAAAGCTGCAGAAATAATCCAGCCATACCTTGATACACTCAACACATGGTTCATCACAGACTCAAAATAGCTCCAACCAAATCTACAGCAACACTTCTCACCAACTGGACAAAAGAACACAAATACATACCTCATCTCTACATTGACAACACTCTAATACCACACACAAACACACTGAAAATTCTTGGTGTAACATACGATACATCCATGTCTTTCAAACAACACATCACAAACATAAAAAACAAATGCACACCTAGACTTAATGCACTTAAGTCAATTGCTGGAACAACATTTGGACAAAACAAAGAAACTAATACAACAATATACAAACAATGCATACGCTCAGTGATGAATTTTGCGAGTCCTGCATGGGCTCCTAATCTCAGTGAGACACACCACAACACCCTTTAAATCATACAAAACAAAGCCCTAAAAACAATTACAGGCTGCACAAATACAACACCTACAGACCATTTACACCATGAAACAAAAGTCCTCAAAGTCAAGGACCACCTCGACATGAGAGGCACACAAGCACTTGCCGCAGCCACCACAAACACATCACACCCGCTACACTACATAGCAGAACACCCACACACACCAAGAAACATTAAAACAACACCCAAAGACCTGTATCATACACAGATACTCTCTTCTCTTCCTCCACAACCACCAAATACCAGCCTCCAGAAACATATTCATAATCATATCACTCACTGCTCCATTAACACACTGAAAGACAACACACTGCTGCATGCCACCACCCAGCACTTCTAAGCTATCAGAAGAGGCTGGATGACCGCATTGTGAACAGCTGCCCAGGATGTAACACTTCACCTCATACCATACAACACATAATGGAAGACTGCATTATACACAATCATGCATGCAAACAACACAACATACACTCTATAAAGGATTTGTGGGAAAACCCAGTTTCGGCTGTGGCATTCCTTGGGGAGACGGGACTGCTCAGACAGACAGTCTAGGGAACGACAGCAACAACTACACTTAACAAGGTAATCCCTCTGAAACTACTACATTCACACTTGTCCCCTTTTCCCTTGTAAAATGGAACTATACAGGCACTCCTCCAGTCCTCCTGCACTCTACCCTCTCTCCAGCAAACATTAAATAACCTCACCAGCCAGTCCACCAACACTGTACCTCCTTTTTTTAGACATTCTGCATGGCATCCATCCAGACCAGGTGTCTTACCCGCTTTCATCATCTTAACAACTGCCTTCACTTCATCCTTCCTTATTTCTCCTCCATTTTCCTCACTCATCATGGTCATTTTCTTAGCATTTCCCACTGCAGCTATCTTTCCTTCCCTATCCTCCTTCACATTTAGCAACTCCCTAAAATATTCTGCCCATCTTCCCCTTACTGCCTTCTCTTCCATTATCATCTCTCCATCTGCACCTTTTACCTTTTCTTCTCAACTTGATTCTATTCTTTCATGTCTTTAAATATTTCATTACCCACTCCATGTCATCCACATGCATTCCAATCAATTCAATCATCATCATTTCTGATGTGTGTGGTTATTTACATTTATGCTTCTTCTTATGATACTGTTACATTAAAACCTGAAATTTACTTCCTAGTGAGATCAGCTGATCACACCAGTCTGCTACTGTTTACCTTTCAATCTTTTCATACCTGTATTTGCATTTCCACTTCCACTTGAATCCTCCTTCTACCCCCTCTTTTTTCCTCACACCCTCTACACATTGGGAGCCCTACTTACAGCCTCCACTTATTATAACAAAGTTCCAGATCAATAACTTCTTTGTTTCCCCCCAGGAGAGATTAGTTATGTATCTGTGTAAAAGCAAATACTGATATGAGTACAAAAAATTAATTCTGATTCATTCTGCAGACTAAAGATGATGTACCAAACATGTAGGCTATAACTCCTAACCTTGCACTCTAAAAATTACTGATCAGTAAATATTTTCTTGAAGTAGAAACTATGTACAAAAATTCTTCTTTCACTAATATTACAAGAAAAAAATTCATTCTTTTTGAGCCCACAGTTAGATGATGATGATAATAATAATAATAACAATAATAATGATAATAACAATAATGATAATAATTGCCTCAAATTTCACTGAAAGGAAGAACCAATGTGGATACCTGCTTGTGGGATGTCTGAAGCTCATCACCCTGCTGCCTGTCTTCAAAACCTGTCAACACCTTCACCTCCATCTGCAGGTGCTGCCCTTGAGGGGATGACACTGTCTCCAGACAGGATCCGGAATCTCTCTCAGCTTTACATTTCCTCTACCTTTTCATATGAAGACAACTGACATCTGATGACTGCTCCCCTCATACTACTACTTTAAACCAGTGACATAAAAATAATTCCACACTAGTATAACACAGACAAAAGTTCAATACTTCTTCCTAGAAGGTTCTATGGAACAGAATGAGGACTGTTGCAAACCATTGTGGGGGTCCATATTTCCACTCAGTAAAACTCAATGCAACAATCATTATTAGTGATTGGAAGTCCATGGACACAATGTCTTGCAATAGTCCCTGAGAAAAAACTCTGGACTGTTGTCTGCACTGTATTTACCTAGTTGTATTATGCGAGAAGGGAGCTATGCTTGTAGTGACCCGTCTTTGCATCTTTCAGCATCAAGTTTTTTCTTAAAATCTTGAATAGTGTTTGCACACACTATTTCTTTATCTAAATTATTCCAGGTATCCCACACTCTGTGTGGGAAGCTATTTTTTTCAGATCTCTTATATAGTTATCCTTTTCGAGTTTCTTTTTATGTCCTCTTGTTTTTCCATTGTCCCATTTTAGTAAATCATTCCTATCAAGATTTTCATTCCTATCATGATTCTATAGTCAGTAAATCTCCTTTTTCTCTTCTCTGCTCCATTGTTGGTAATTCCAATTTGGATAGTCTTTGTATGTTAACTTGGAAAGAGCTGGTGCCAACTTTGTTGATGCTTTCTGTATTCTTTCTAATTTCTTTATATTCTTTTTAGTACTGGGTGTCCATAGTGTGCAACTGTTTCTATACCACTGGTTTATAGTAATAAGAGGGAAGTAGTCACCAGCTGTCAGCTCTCCTAATGTGAAAAGGTAAAGGAAATACAGTTAAAGTTATGAGAATTCCTGCGTCCAGTCTGGAGACTGTAAGTAGTAAGAGGGGAGCAGTAGTCATCAGATTAAAGTCACAAAGGTACAGGAAACACATTTAAACTTGAGAGGGAGTAAGCTTTTGGGCCCAATCTGGAGACCACGTGGCAACCCCAGATGGAATTGAGGGAGTTCAAAGGTTCTGAAAATGGGCAGCAGGGAGACTAGTCTCTGTTCTCCATCTTGCAGGATCACCACTAGCTGGTATCCATCATTGGCTACAGCAAGAAATACAATAAAATTATCCTCTCAAAAAAATTGTCTTAATGTCCAAAATGATTAGTGTTTCATATTCTATATTGCAATTATGAAAATCTACTTCACATACTCAACTATGTAAACTTTATTGGTGTCAAAAAATTACTTTTACTCATTCTACACAGAAATATGAACATGTTTTTCTTTACATACACAAGAAACTTATGCTGTATAATTAATTTTGATTTAATAAATTGGGCTGAGCTTAAGGACGTCGGCAAACTAAAAATATAATTTTTTGACAAGCTTGCAAAAACTTGTGGAAAAATCATTTTAAATATGCACAATATAATGGTTAAGTAAAAGTGTCCTACAGCATCATCTACTATCTATAATTAATTCTTTTTAAAAAGTATCTCGAGCAGGCAATGTCCCTATTTAAAGGGACATGGCATAAGACTGGCTTTCTATTTGCTATTTACATTTAATATTTTTTTTATCTATATAAAACTTCAGAAGGGTATATCATATATCGGTCAACATATAGTGACAGCGAGATATGAAGGCAAGAAACACAGAGAAACAATTCATTGTATATTGTTCAAGTGTTGACGTTGCCACCCCTTTTTTTTCCTTTTTGGTATGGATCATTATATAACTAGGGACTGTGTTGAATGTTGGAAGTGGCTCATCCCTGGTGAAACAAAACTCCAACATGAATCACTGTTTCTGTAATGCCCCAGGGGTAATGCCACGATAAATGGCAATAAAAAATTTGGGATAATGTAAATGTGAAAAATACCACTTACAAAACACTGCACTTCATCTATGATGTCTAATTTATAAGTATCTATGCATTTTTTATCTATATTGCTAAAAAAAAATTCATACAGACGGTGAAAATTTGGTTTTATATTTGCAGCTCAATATTTTGGTAACAGTCTTTTTGTTACATTTATGCTCACAACTCAGAAACTTCTTTCTTTATATACATTTACCTAGTTGTATTTACCTAGTTGTATTTTGCGGGAAGGGGAGCTATGCTCGTGGTGTCCCGCCATTGTATCTCGCAGTGTCTAGTTTGCTTTTAAACTCATGAATGGTTTTTGCGCATACTATTTCATTATCCAGTTTGTTCCAAGTGTCCAAAACTCTATGTGGAAAACTGTTTTTCTTCAATTCTCTTCTATAGCTATGATTTTTTATTTTCTTTCCATGTCCTCTTGTGTTTCTCTTGTCCCAGTTAAATAAGTCCTCTCTATCAAGTATCTCTGTGCCTTTCATGATTCTGTAGATGGTCAATAGGTCACCTCTCTCTCTTCTTTGCTCCAGTGTCGGTAACTCCAGTTTAGCCAATCTCTCCTCATATGATAGGTTTGCAAGTGCAGGTGCCATTTTTGTAGCTGCTCTTTGGATTCTTTCTTTTTCTTTATATTCTTTTTGGTGCTGGGGGACCACAATGTTGCCTCATACTCTAGTCTAGGCCTTATCAATGTAACCAATATTTTTTTTATCATGTCTTCGTCCAAGTATGCAAATGCCACTTTTATTGATCTTAGCAAGTTGTAAGTCTCCCCGACAATTTTGTTAATCTGTTTATCATAGGACAAATCGTTTGTGATAATTACTCCCAAATCTTTTTCGGATCCTACTTTCTTTACTTCCTTGGTTCCAATTGTATATTTTCCTGATATTCTGTTTTTGCTTTTTCCAAACTCCATTATGCTACACTTCTTAGTATTAAAGTCCACTTCCCATTTCTGACTCCAGTTCCATACCCTATTCAGGTCTTCTTGCAGTGCTTCACAGTCCTTATCAGTTTCTACTTTCCTTAACAGTTTGGCGTCGTCAGCAAAGAAGCTCATGTAACAGTTCACGTCTTTGTCCATGTCATTCATATAGATAGCAAACATTATTGGTGCCAGTACAGATCCTTGCGGTACTCCACTGATCACCTCTTTCCAATCTGAATATTTTTCTCTGAGCACTACTCTCATCTTTCTACCAGTCAGGAAGTCCTCCATCCATTTCAGTAGGTTCCCTTGTATTCCTCCTATGTGTTCCAGTTTTTTTAGTAATTTTCTGTGTGGTACTTTGTCAAAGGCTTTTTGCAAGTCTAGGAATGCACAATCAGCCCATCCATTTCTTTCTTGCACTATGTCTATTAGCCTTGAGTAGAAGCATATTAAGTTTGTGGTGCATGATCTTCCTTGTCTGAACCTGAATTGTCTTGGGTTTAATATGTTATCTTCCAGATTTTACCCATCTATTCTTGATGATTTTCTCACAAATTTTAGCTATAGTCCTTGTTAGTGATACTAGCCTATCGTTGGTGGGTTCTTCCTTGTTTCCTCCTTTATATATTGGTACAATGTTAGCATTTTTCCAGTCATTAGGTATCTTTCCTTCTTTGAGTGAGCTATTTATTATGATGTATATTTTGTCTGTTAGTTCTTCTTTGCATTCCTTTAGAATCCAGTTTGCAATACCATCCAGGCCATGTGATTTTCTGACGTCCAGTTTTGATAGATGTTCTGATATTTCTTTTTGTGATGTTGTGAACTCACTCATGTGGGGAGATTGCTTGTTATTATCTACTTCCCAATTTTGTATTTTCTCTCTGGTGACTTCGGCCATCTCTAATTCTTCTGCGTATTCTATATTTCCTTGGCATAGTTTCACCATTTCCTGTTTGGTTTTAAGTTTACCATTCACATACCGATAGAATAGCTTGGGTTGATCTTTGCATTTATCTAGAATATCCTTCTCATGGTTCCTTTTTTCCTCTCTTCTCACATTAACATACTCATTTCTATAGTTTATACAAATATGCCATTTGCTTTGTTTTTTGTCTTTTCTCCACCTTTTCCAAGCTTTGTCCCTTCTGTCTTTTGCCTCACTGCATCTTTTGTTGAACCAACATTTAATGTACTCTATCGCTTTTGTCTTGGTACATGCCTGTTTACCCCTTCATTGTAATTATCCATCAATATATTCCATTTCTCTTCCACTGTTGTCTCTTCCATATAGAATTTTTCCCAGTTTGCATTCCGGAAGAATGTCTTTAGTTTTGCAAAGTCTATTTTGTTGTACATCAATCTTCCTTTCCTATGCTTTTCATTCCTCTCCATGTCTATTTCTTCCTTTAGTACAGTTTCGATGAGTACATGGTCACTCTTTCCAATTGGTGTCTTGTACTGGACTTTGTCCACTATTTCAGGTTCTGTTGTAAATATTAAATCTAGTTTCGATGGCTCTTCATTGTTTCTGTACCTTGTGTTTTCACTGACCCATTGGGTCATTGTGTACTCCATGGTCATGTCTAGCAGTACGTTGCCCCACAAGTCATCTCCTCCTCGCACTGTTATGTTGTCCCAACAAATTTCTTTACAATTGAAGTTCCCCATAATTACCAGATTACCCTTACCCATTAGTATCTCATTTAGTGATTTTCTTGTATCTTCTAGCATTTTTGTGTGTTCGTTCTCTTTCCAAGCATTCGTTTTTGGGGGCACATATGTCACCACAAACTTTCGACTTTTATCATGATCAGTTCAACATTACCTTTGCCCTCTGCAATTTTTGTCACGTTTAGGTCTTTCTTGGCCAAAAACATGATTCCCCCTCCCTGTTCCTTGTCCCTGTTTTTTATCCAGTAATTGTATAGGCCTTGTCCAATAACGATGGATGGTATTTCACCTCTTAGTTTAGTCTCTACAATTCCCATTATGTCTGGTTTTTCTTCTAACAGATAATCATTGAGTTCGTTCAGACCTGAAATTAATCCGTCAATGTTAGTATGGGCCACTTTTAATTTTCTTCCTTCTCCATTATTTTTTCTGTCCTTGGGTTTTTCGTTTTGATGCGCCATTGTCTCAATCTCATGCCGATTCCTCTCCAATGGAATTCTTTGCATTCTGTCTCCGTTCTCATCAAGTTTTTTTCCTTTGCTTCTTCTCTTAGTGACTTTTCTATTTCTAATTCCTAAGTATTCATTTATCTTTTTATCCATATCTTATTGTACTTTTCACTCTTTGTCAAGTTGCCTACTTTTTCAAATATGTCTTCTACTACCATCTGTGCCCTTAATTTTATCTTTAGAGGTCGATTTCTATCCTTAGAATAGCGACCAATTCTATATGTCTCTTCCAGGTCTATGCCTGCATCTCTTTCTCCCCCCTGAATTTCATTTAGGATTTCTACTGCTGTCTCTTTTTCTCTCATGTACCTTGCCAATCCCTGTTTTTCTTTTAGTCCATATACCACAATACATTTTTTTCCTATCTACTGTATCCCTGACCCAGTTAGCTTTTTTGTTAATCACTTGGATAATTGTGTCTTTTGCATCATCCTGCATTTGCTGCTTGACTATTTCTTTAAAAGCAATTTCCTTGTTTTCTATGTTTTTCTTCCACTTAATTTTCTGAATACTTTCCTCACCTCGGTTCTCTTTGATCTTTTGTGTCAATTCTTGTAATTTATTGTTCACCTCTATCTTTAAATTTTTGCTGTTGTTATCATCATTAGTTTTCTTCTTTTCGTTATCATTCTTCAACTCATTTATATCCCTTTTCATTTCTTTAATCTCGTTTGTAAGATCCAAGTTGGTTTTTCTTAGGTCAGTTTTTCGTGATTTGCCTGTGCTAAGCAGTCTATTAATCCTATGATATCTTTTCTCAAGTCCATAATTTCATTCTCCCACCGAATCCTGTTTTTGCTCATATCTCTCTCTATCTCTAATAATCGACTGAAGTTCCTGCTTTTATACTTACTAAATCCTGGAAAATCTTTCTCATCACACGTGTTAGTACAAGGTTTGTTTACATCGTGGTTCGATCGACTGACACCAGATGGCTCTGGTTCGTGACTGGCTTTCGAGTCGTTGTTTTCATTCATTTTTGCTAATTCCATGTTAATACAATTGACTAGCACTGCAGAGATATCATTTCGGACACTCACGATCACTCCCCACCCCTACAATACAAACCAGGTTTCCTTTTTCGTTGTAAATCCTCTTCTTCTTGGTCACGCGACGACGACGACGACGACGGAGGTGTTTGCGGCGTGGAGGAAAAGGATTTTTTGTTTATGGAATACATATCCTTTTCTCTAAATATTGTTAAAATTATAGCTTTTAAGAATATAATTACACAAACCTTTTATAAAATTTGGGTATTCACAAAGAAAACTCCAGTATGGTGTAACTTTTTGATATAGAGTAATAAGTTAACTAGACAATTTTTGACAAAGCTTCTAGTTTCTATATATATAAAAAAAAAAAAAAAAAAAAAAAAGAGCAGCCTCTATTAGTTACTAAGATATAAAGAAAAATAGAAGACATAAAAATTATTATATATATTTTTTCAATGGATTTTCATAAAATTTTGCACAGATCATTTTTATGCTCTACCAATTACAGAAAAAATTATCATTCTAGCTTAATTATTTTGATATATGCGCCTACCGACATCCTTAAGATTATTTGTAGAGAATATACATGTTCATGGATGAAATCTAATCCTTCATGAGAATTTTTCCATATCTAGGGCTGGCCATGGAGCTGGACTTACAACAATTACTTAGAGAGAGAGAGAGAAAAAAAAAAAAAAAAAAAAAAAAAAAAAAAAAAAAATACTTACCTAATCTCCATATACCTATGATACACCAAATCAACAGTAATGCCATATGTAGTTCAATTTCTATAAGTAGTTATGTTAGCACCAGTATTAGCAGAAGTGTTGTTAGACTTATTAGGTTAACAGTCCATAACCAGCCTAAGTGTTAAGAAAACAGGAACAAGAGGGGATACTAACCCATGGTGAGCCCTTTACCGACCATTTGTTCGTTTACCCAGTCAGTATGGCTCGAATGCCCTAACAACCTGCGACTCTGAGTGTGGTAGAGTGAGCATACATGGCTAGATAAAAAGATAAAAACCAGATTCAGTGTTGATCACCTATGGAAGGAAGGGGCAGTAAGAAATGGGTCACATGGAATGAAGACATTGCAATATCATCCTTCACTTGTACAACTGTGGTCTATCATGTATTTTGTCTTACAAGAATAAGAATCTTGTTTTCTTGTTTTGGCATATTGATGAATTTGGGAAAAAAATTGTGATACAACAGAAAAAAAAGTAAAAAAAAAAAAAAAAAAAAAAAAAAAAAAAATTCTAAGAAATAAAACCATATTGAAATAAAATGTATTATGTGTATCAAACAAGCTGGCAACTTCACTGTAGTATGTCCATCTTAAAAAAATATATATATATATATATACATGTATATAAAAGTCAAAAAGTAACAGGATTGGTATTTTACAGGAGCTACTCTTCAATCACATCTATCTGGGTAGAAACTTTGGACTATGTTCTATTGGGGTCTAAGACAAGTGCCCCTTGTACAACCCTAGGACAATTGCACCCCAAAATGTAATTTACAACAATTAGCCAGAAAAAATGCCCTCCTAATAAGAGGAAAAGGAGAGGAATAGAGGGAGTAATTGGGGAGGAACAGTGTGGGTTTAAAGAAAGGTAGGGGTTGCATAGACCAGATCTTATGGTAAGGCAGATATGTGAAAAAGCTTTGGCAAAATGTAAGTGTTCAAAGCTATGTTGCAAGCCCTGTTACAAAGGAGGGTTACAATGAAATGCATGTAGGGTGATTTATTTATGTGTTTATCAATGGGTTGTGCATACAGGAGGGCATGTGATGCACATAGGAAGGCTAACAGGTATTTGTTGACGTGGGCCCCAAAGGGGCGTGTACTATGCTCCACAGGGTGAAGATGCTGTCGACTTTCCATCTAGGTATGTTCGCAACTCTACCTAACAGCTCCACACTCTGGATGTGGTTATGTGCATGCGACATCAGCATGTGTCCAGATGTCTGCACTCCTACCTATGTCCCATCTTATTCCTATTAGGTAACTGTTTAAGTAGTCATTCATTTCTATGTGGCACCATGGTCATGCCTGGTATGTGGCCCTGTGTGACCCCTCTTCATAGCTATATGTATGCAAAGGGCCCTTTTTGGCCATATGAAAGAGCCCTGGTTAGTGCATCACCGTGTCGTGCTACACCAAGCTGTGCTATGTGTTCTGTGCTGTACAGCACACCACACTACAGTACATTATGCTACACCTCCCACGCCTCCAACCGTGCTTAGAGAACCACTGCAAGGAGTATGTCTATCCGTGAGCTGGGAAGAGTGACGGGGGGCCATGGGGGGATCCGCGCACGAAGACAATGGGTCCTCCACCAAGGGATGGGATGCAACAGGGGTTGTGATGTGGGTGGCAGTGTTGGGAGGGCATGGGGCCACCGGGCGGAGGTGGAGCCAATTGCGCCACCAGAGTCTTCGCTCGTGGCTGGGCATGCTTGTTGTACCAGCATTGCACCTGGTCAGTTTGAGTGGCAGTGCAGCGATTGCACTCCTCCAAGTGATCTTGACATTTCCCCAAAAAGGAGTCCAGGTGGGCCAGGACGCAAATGAGGAAAGAGTGATTGTACAGGATCTGGGTGGGGCAGTGGCCAACAGGGAATGGGGTGCTAATTCCTCACAGTCGATGTTGCTGGTGGGTGCTGTCTTGAGGATTAGGTGCTTAGGTTCTTTGACTGTGGCTTCAGTGTCCCCACTAGACTGGGGATAGTTCGGTTAGGTTACCATTTGGTGGACACTCCAGTGTTCTGTGAAACGGTTGAATTCTGCACCAGTAAAAGGGGGGGGGGCACTGTCAGTGCGAAGGGGGAGGGGGATGTCTACCTCTCAGTAGTAGCAGCAGAACTTCCAGATGACTCTGGTAGATATCATGTCCTGGCCGTAGGGCACGATGACGGCTAGCCTGAGAGCCTGTCTGCTATAACCAGGAGTGACTTTGCTGTGACATGAAAGGAGTCAGCAGACACAGATTCAAAGGGCTGGGTCATCGCACAAGAGGGGCTCCTGCTGTTAGCTAGGGTGCAGCACTTGGCAGGGCTCGCAGGCCTCCACTGTGCTCTTGATGCAGAGTTGATGCTGGGCCAGATGATGGTTTGTTTAGCCCGTCGCTTGGTGGCCTCCACACCATGGTGGCCTCCACACCATGGTGGCTATCATGGGGATGGGCCAGTGTGTACTTCTGTAGGGCAACTGGGACGACAATACACTGGCCATACAGCACCAGTTCCCCGTCAGAGGAGAGGGCACCCTGGAGCTTCCAATACAGGAAGACAGAGCTGGGTTGGGCGATGCGGTTGGACGGGAACACGGGGGTATGCAGGTAAACTGGTGGCTGTAGGTGGGGTCTATCCGCACCACAGCCCAGAGTTCCTCTAGGATCCTGTCAGTGTTGGCGGTGGGTGACGAATGGTCTCCGCGAGTGCAGGCATTGCAAGTGACAACACTCCTAATATGTGCAGCATCCTTGTCACAGTCGGTCTTGTCCTCCAGCATGGGGCGGGAGACTGGGGTTTGGGAGAGGGCATCTGGAATGCAGAGCTGCTTTCCGGTGCACCACTTTGCCATGAAGACAAAGGGAGAGTCTCTCTTTAAGCTGCTGGAGGTGGAGGTTCTTGATGACATCCAAGGTGTAGGAGTTGAGGATGGGGATGAGTGGACAATGGTCCGTCATCAATATGAAGTGGGGCAAACCAGATATAGTTTGCATTTGGATGTGGACCAGGTGACAGCATCTCCTGTTTGATGGAGGAGTTGTGGGTTTCGGTGTCTGTCAGGAACCACTAGCCACACTGAACGAGATGCAAGTGCCCCTCACTGTGGTCTTGGAGTAGGGCAGACCCAATGCTGTAGAGGCGTGATGCATCCGGCGTCTGCAGTACTATTGACAGGGCAGGGTCGAAAGGTGCCAGTATGGGCAGTGATGACAGAGCTTGCTTGATGTCGGCAAAAGCCTTGTTCAGGTGACGATGGGGGTGGCAACCATGAATTTCTCCTTGTAAAAGGTAATGCCATGGTTGTGACAGCTAGTGAGCATATGGTGGATCCTCCAGAAGTGGGAGGGGAGGTCGTCAAACAGGAAGATGTCATCCACTACTTACATGCTATTGGCAATGCCTTGCAGAGCTACATCCCCATGGAGGCAGTAGGTGTCGCCAGTGGCTGCAAAGCCCATCGGTCCCCAGCAGTGCTTATACCACCCATAAAGGCTGATGAATGTGGTGAGGTGCTGGTCCTCCTTGGCAAGATCTATCTGGTAGCAGCTGTAAAGGGCATCCACTGTTGTAAAGAACCTCGCGGAGGGGGTGATGCTACATCCCAATGCAGGGGGCATTTGAGATCCGTCGGCCACGAATGTCAGCGCAGAGAGTGCCAGCTGCAAGCTGGCCGTGGGTATCTCCAAGATGTCTAGGTGTTGAGTGTCTATCACTGTGACATCCACACCTGTGTCAGGTAACATAAGCAGACTTGAGGATGCTGACAGGTGGCAGAGAGCTATAAGGGCTGTCATGCACATGGTGGTAGATACCAGCTTTCCCGGTGGGAGGGGCAGTAGATCTTGGGTTTGGATGACTCGTGGTGGTCTTTGTTTCGATCCTTTGTCAACTTGCAATACTTCTCCCAGTGACTATTTTTCTTGTAGGGGTGGCAACGGATGTCCCTGGCATGGCACTTAGGGGTGTGAAAACTGTGTCCTTTGTTCCCACAACTGTGGCAGGTGCTGTTAGCTGCTCGGCATTTCCCGGGGTCGTGCCAATGGCTGCAGGATTGACAGGGGTCAGTGTGTCGCAGGGGGCTGCTGAGGTGGGGGTTATGTGCTTGGCGTTGGGCCTTTTTATATACTGAGACGGCGCATAAGCTCGGGTCATCCTGGATGACCGAGGCGGTTACCCTCGATGCCTTGTGTAAGCAGCAGCTGGTCACTACCTCCTGCAGTGACATATTTGCACCAAAGGAGCTGAGGCATATGAGTTCCTCATCCCTGACACCTATGAGTATCACCATTTTCAGCTGGGCCTCTGTGCAAGTGGTGGGGTTTCAGGCACACAGGTCTACTTTCTCAGTTTTAGCCCTTATGCAGCCATAGAAGTCATCAAAAGACTCACCTTGTGCCTGTCTGCCTCGGAGCAGGTCATGGTGGCAGAGGGCCTTAACTTATGCATTCCGGAAGTGAACTTGCAGTTGGTCAAGCACCTTGTCAGCCAAAAGCGAGGTGTCAAGAGGAATGTCCAGGGAGTTCCATAGTATCCCTTGAATGTTGAGAGACAAGCATGACCGGAGTTGTATGAGCTGTATGTTATGTGGTACCCTTTTAACAATGGCCATGACAGTATAGTCGACCCAGCCATGGCACCACAATTGGAATGACCAGAAGTGTGCATCTCCCTGCAGTGGTGGTGGATGTGGAACAGAGAGGTTGCCCGGCAGCAGAGGAGTGGGTAGCACTCCAGTGACAGGCAGGACAGGGGTGGAAGGTGGGGGAGGGGACAGGGAGGTCGATGACAGGCTCAATGGAGGGGGGTATTGTATTGCAGGGTCTCCGCTATTTTGTTGATTTTCTTGCAGTCCTCTCTCTGTTCCTCTTGCATCACTGCTACATGCTGTCTGATGTTACCGCCACCATCCTGCGAAGACGTCACATTTGGTGTGAAGGTAGTTGGGGTAGGTAAATTGACATCACTCACCTCTGAATCTGAAGAAATGTGTCTTTGTTTCATGTTTCCCTGGCTGGGTGGACATGGCCTGCATGGGTCGGCAGGTGGGCCGCATGATCTCAGCTTCACTCCGTATATAAGTCACAGTTGCGGCGGGTAGTGCTCTGCCAAGAGGCTTGGTATCCTGGCATGTGGGGTGAAAGGCCCCTTTGTCAGCACCGCTGTGCCTTCGAAAGTGTGTCACTAACTCCACATAACATGGTGTCCACTGTCTAGCATCACACTGTTGCAGAGCACAGGACTCAGTTCAGTATGCACAATATCACCTAGCACCATTGACATTTCTGTCAACACTTCATTCATGTACACGCCACTGAATCATGTATCGTCACATTACTGTCACTTGTTCATGTGCACACCACCAATTAATGTATTGTCAATTTTGTGTCACTGTCGCAAGGGCATCCTACTCACTGTGCCATGTTGCAAGCCCTATTGCAAAGGGGAGGTGACAGTGAAATGCACGTAGGGCAATTTACACATTAATCGATGTGGGTGCTGAAGGGGTGCGTCTTTCACTCTACAGGATGAAGACGCTGCAGACGTTCCATCTAGGTATGTTTGAAACTGCCTAGCAGCTCTGAACTCTGGGCATGCTTCTGAATGTCTGTATTCCTACCTACTTTCCATCCTATTCTTCCTGTTTAAGCAGTCATTCATGTCTATGTGGCACAGTGGTCATGCCTGGTATGCATAGCCCTGTGTGACCCTTTCGCACAATACGTATGAAAAGGGCCCTTGTTCAAGACATATCGCTGCTAGTTAGGGCATCACCATGTTGCACTACACTGAGCTGTGTTATGAGCTCTGTGCTGTACAGTACACCATGCTACAATACACTATGCCACAACACTATACCACAGTAAGGACATTTTTGGGCTTATGACAGAGTAGAAAGGAAGGCACTGTGGGAGGCATTGGATATATATGGGATTGGGGGAAAGCTGTTATGGGCAAATTAGTTAAAGTAGAGCCTGTGTTTGAATTTGAAATGGAGAGAGCAAGTAGTCTGAGGTAAAGGTGGATCAAGGATGTGTCATGTCACCATGGCTGTTCAATGTGTACATTGATGGGGTGGTGTAGGAGGTGAAGGAGAAGGTGATATGCAGGGGACTGGAGATAGTTAAGGATGTTACATATATATACCAAGGCTTTTTCCCCCTTACCAGGGGGGTAGCCAAAAAGGACAAGGCACAAAATCATTCCCACCCATTTCATCCCCGAAAACACTCCACACCCCTCCACCCATCTTAGCACCTCCTAGATGATGGGTCATCCCTGCACCCTGTCCACTGCCCTGGGTCAGAAGCAGTGTCACAGGACACAGCACATCCACAGCAAGGCCACTTCATTAAATCGGCGACCCCCCCTCTCCGTCCCCCCATATAAAGGAGAGGACGGGGAGAAATCCCTTCGGGCTGCGTCAAAATTTTTGCTCACACACACTACCTCACCCCCATTCCCCCGTCTAATTTTCTGACAGTTTTACAAAAACTTGTGGAAAATCATTTTGAAGTATGCACAACATATTGAACAAAGTGTCATACAGCATCATTTACTATTCCTAATTAATTTCTAAAAAAAATACATCTCAAGTGGATAATGTCCCTATTTAACCACTTCCATACGGTGATGCCTACGTAGGCGTCATGAGGAGCAAGTGGGTACGTGATGATGCCAACGTCGGCGTCTTGATTATATTTATTGTAGTCGTATCTACATAACCTCCATTCTCTCTAAACTGGCTTCATCATATTTTCTATGGTTATTAAAATTCACATGTGAAAGAGAACGAACGATTGAGCAGACTTTATTTTTTATAATGCGATTATTATGACGCAACATCGCACAATGGGCAGCTAATGCTGCCAGACGTGCGATGTGCCCCAGAGTGAAGAGGTTAAAGGGATATGGCATAAGACTAGCTTTTTCTTTGACATTTACATTAGGTATTTTTCTTATCTATATGAAATTTTAGAAGGGTATATCATATGTTTGTCAACATATATTGACAGTGAGATATTAAGGCAAGAAACCCAAAGTAACAAGTACTGTGTACTGGTCAATTGTTGCCATTTTTCTCTATTTTTTTTTTTTTTTTTTTTTGTGGATCATTATGTAACTAGGGACTGTGTTGAATGATGAGAAGTGGCTCATCCCTGGTGAAACAAAATTCCAACATGAATCACTGTTTCTGTAATGCCCTGGTAAAAGCCAATAATATTGGGGGGATAGTAATGTAAGTGAAAAATATCACTTGCAAAACACTGCACTTCATTTATGATATCTAATTTATCAGTATCTATGTATTTTTCTCCTATATTGCTAATAGTTTTTTCATACAAAGGGTGAAAATTTTTGTTTCATCTTCTCACCTTCTCACCATACTCCAGGTAGGGCAGTTGCCCTGTCAGTTGTGATGCCTCGCAAAGTTTCTCCATTGGGTTCGATCTCTGTACCTCTCTTCATCTTCTATCGTCTCCATTGTCTCTCCTCTCGTTTCTATTGCTTCCCTGATTCCATCCTTCCATCTTTTCCTGGGTCTCCCTCTTGGCCTTGTCCCTCTCGGTGCCCAGAGGTAATACCTTAGAGGGTACCTTTCTATGTCCATCCTCATCACGTGTCCATACCATCTCAATTGACTTCTCTCCACAGAAGTTAACCACTTCCATACGGTGATGCCTACATAGGCGGCATGAGGAGCAAGTGGGTACTCGATGATGCTGACGTCGCCATCTTGATTAAATCTATTGTAGTCGTACCTACGTAATTTTCATTCTCTCTAAACTGGCTTCATCAATTTTCTATGGTTATCAAAATACACGGGTGAAAGAGAACGAACGATTGAGCACTGACTTTATTTTTTATAATGTGATTATTATGACGCAACATCGCACGTCGGGCAGCTAATGCTGCCAGACGTGCGATGTGCCCCGGAGTGAAGAGGTTAACCACTTCACTACGGGACTTAAATCTCGCGGACAGCAGCCAATGCCAGCCGTACAACGTGTCGTAATAATACTCGCATCATAAAATATAGTCACGGCTTATGTCGATCGTTCTCTCTTTCACCCGTGAATTTTGAAAACCACAGAGAATGGGATTAAGAGCAGATAAGGGAGAATCTAAAAACACAGGGGTGACTACAATAAATATAATCAAGACGCCGATATGGCAGCGTCGCGAATCCACTTGCTCCTCATGACGCCTACGTGTGCGGCACCTTACGGAAGGGGTTAATAATAGTTCCACACCAAGCTTCTCCTGGACATCAACATTTCTCCTCCAGTCTCTTTTTGTTATTCCCTTAATGAGGCATAGGACTCGCATTTCTGCCGCTTCCATCTTACTCTTTGGCTTAGTTGTCAACGTCCATATTCTTGATCCATAAGTAAACAAAGGCCTTAGTATCGTTTTGTAAATCCAGACTTTAACCCTGGTTGCTATACTTTTTTCCTTTAGCAGTGGGTACAAAAGTCTTAGAGTTTTAGTGTAGTTGCCAATTCTGTTGTTTATTTCTGTTCCCAGGTCACATTTTTTGTTGACGTTTACTCCTAAATACTTGAAATTTTCTACTAAATTTAATGGGACCCCTTCAATTTTAGTTTCTATTTCCATATCGTATCTTTCTCTTGAAACCACCATGATTTCAATACGGGCCACATCGCACGTGCGATGTTGCGTCATAATACTCGCATTATAAGAAATAAAGTCACTGCTCTATTGCTTGTTCTCTTTCACCTGTGAATTTTGATAACCATAGAAAATATGATGAAGCCAGTTTACAGAATATGGGGGTTACGCAGGTACGACTACAATAAATATAATCAAGACGCCGACATCAGCATCCTCGCGTACCCACTTGCTCCTTATGACACCTACGTAGGCGTCACCATATGGAAGAGGTTAGTCTTGTTTATTTTCATGCCTATGGATTTTAATTTCTCATTTCAATTGTCCACTGTTCTTTGGAGTGCAATAGGGTTATTTGCTATGAGTGCAATATCACTGGCATATGCTAAGGTTATGATTTCATCTGCATCATTTTTAAGATTCTTCATGATTTTATCCATGTACAGGATAAAAAGCAGTGGTGAGATTACTCCATCATGTTGAACCCCAGTAGAAACACTAAACCTGTTATCTTCTCCTTGCTGCGTCCTTACTCCACTTTTACAATTTCTGTACACACTTGATTGCTCTAGCAAGTTTGGGTTCCACCCCATAATCAGGATCTGCTAATATGTCCCACAAATTGTTTCTTGGCACTCGATCAAAGGCCTTTTCTAGATCAATAAAAAACAGTGTAAATATCTTTAGCCCATTCCCATCTCTTCTCCATGATCATCCTCAGTGTGAAAATCAGTTCTGTCATTCTTCTCCATAGTCTAAATCCATACTGGCCTTCCTCCAGCTTTTCCTCTTTCTTGTCTCTTAGTCTTTCCTCTAAAATTCTTTTGTATATTTTTCCGATATGTGTTAATAAGGTAATACCTCTATAACTTTTGCATTCATTTTGATCACCTTTTTAAATGTCTTACAGATAACTGCTTTACACCAGTCATCGGGCACTGGGACATCGTGCCATGCTACTTTGAAAATTTGGTAAAGCCAGTCCATTATATCTTTATTAACTTTCAGCAGTTCAGCAGGTATCCCATCACAGCCAGGACTCTTTCCAATTTTCATTTTCTTTATTGCATCCCTAATCTCAACACATGTTATACCATCCCCCATTTCTCCTCTACTCAAAGCAACTTCTAGGTTTTCTTCCAAGAATTCCAAAAGTTCAGTATCATCTGATGGGTTTAGGAGTTCAGGAAAATACTCCTTCCATCTCTGGTCAACCTTACATGCATTTGTTAATAACTCGCCTTCTTTATCTTTAATTAAATTTTATCTTTAATTCATCTTCTTTATCTTTAATTTAATTTGTTTTATCTATGCAGCTCAACCCCTCATTAACAATATTTTTGTCACATTTATGTTTATTACTCAGAAACTTCTTTCTCTGTATAAATTATTTTTTTTTAGACAACACTTATCGCTTTTCTAAATTGTCTTGTAGAATTATGTCTCTAAGGGTATTCACAAAAGAAAAATCCAGTATGATGTAACTTTTACAAATAGAGTAATAAGTTAACAAGCTAATCTTTAGCTTCTAGTTTCCTATAAAAAAATAATTGATCATACATACATACATATACCAAGGCTTATTCCCCCTTACAAGGGAGGTAGCCAAAAAGGAAAAGGCATAAAATCATTCCCACCCATTCCATCCCTGAATACACTCCACACCCCTCCACCCTCCCTCTTATCTTAGCACCTCCTGGATGACGGGTCATCCCTGCACCTTGTCCACTGCCCTGGGTCAGAAGCAGTGTCGCCATACACAGCACATCCACAGCAAGGCTGCTTCATTAAATCGGCGACCCCCCTCTCCGTCCCCCCATGTATAATAGGAGAAGACGGGGAGAATTCCCTTCAGGCTGCGTCAAATTTTGCTCACACATTCCACCTCATGCATCACAACATCATCCATATACAACCATTCTCCATTCACCCCTGTCTTCTGTCCTCTCCCGTCCTTCCTCAACAGACATTCCCCTCTTCCCCAAAGCCCCCTTCACCCCATCCATCCACCTCATCCTAGGATGTCCCCTCATGTTCACTCCCTCCACATCTGCCTTCCATACCTCTTTTACTAGTCTTTCTTCACTCATTCTTTCCATGTGTCCAAACCATCCTAATACTCTTTCATCAACCCTATCTCCCAGCTCCCTTTCCACCCCTGTTCTTCTCCTCACCTCCTCATTTCTCACTCTATCTAGCCTAGTAACCCCCATCATACTTCTCAGACACCTCATCTCACCTCTCATGGCGCTGTGGTTAGAGCTCTGGCCTGCCACTACGGAGGTCCGGGTTCGACTCTCGCCCGGGGCTGAAATAATATTAGTATCGCAGCGCTGAGGGGTGTTACTCCAACTCTTGTGGGCGGGGAGTTGGGGGTGTGTGTGTGTGCAAGGTCATAGCATTACCCATAGATCGGACTTACGAGCTCTGAGCTCTCTTCCAGGAGGGAAATAGCTATCGATCACGAGTCCAACACGTGATCCAAAGACCAAGTGAATACATTCAAACTCCTTCTCTCTTCCTCTCTTATGTTCCATGTTTCTGCCCCATACAGTGCTGTTGGCACAATCACTCCTTCATACAGTCTCTTCTTAGCATCCATTCCCAAATGTCTATTCCTCATTACACTCTTCAATCCACCAAGGCACTTACTCGCTTCTCTCAATCTACATTCTACCTCCACCTTTACTCCACCTTTTCCTGCCACATTTGCACCCAAGTATCTAAAACTATCCACTTCCTCCAGTTGCTCTCCCTTAATGCTCACTTCCAGTCTACTGCCACTTTCACCCCTTGTACATCTCATCACCTTACTTTTACCCACATTTATCTTTAGCTTTCTTCTATCACATACTCTCCCAAACTCTGTCACCAATTTCCTCAGTCCCTCCTCCGATCCTGCCACAAGCGCAGTGTCGTCAGCAAACAACAGCTGGCTCACCTCACACTTTTCTCCATTTTCTTTAACCATCTCCAATCCCTGACCCACTACCCTTGCATTTACCTCTCGCACTACCCCATCCATGGAAAGTTGAACAGCCAGGGCGACATAACGCATCCTTGACGAAGTCCCACCTTTACCTCGAACCACTCACTCTCTCCATTTCTAATCCTGACACAAGCTTTACTACTCTCATAAAAACTCTTGACAGCTCTTAGAAGCTTTCCTCTTATCCCATATATCTGCATAACCTCCCACAGTGCCTTTCTGTCTACCCTATCATAAGCCTTTTCCAGATCCATAAAAGTAAAAAAAAAACATCCTTCCCCTTTCCTATAGCTTTCTCACATATTTGTCTTACCACAAAGATCTGATCTACACAACCTCTACCCGTCCTAAATCCACACTGTTCCTCACCAACTACTCCCTCTGTTCCTCTCCTAATCCTCTCAATCAAGATCCTCCCATAAGCCTTCCCAACTACACTTAACAAGCTAATCCCTCTGAAACTACTACATTCACACTTGTCACCTTTTCCCTTGTAAAGTGGAACTATACAGGCACTCCTCCAGTCCTTCGGCACTCTACCCTCTCTCCAGCAAACATTAAATAACCTCACCAGCCAGTCCACCATCACTGCACCTCCTTTTTTTAGACATTCTGCATGGCATCCATCCAGACCAGGTGCCTTACCTGCTTTCATCATCTTAACAACTGCCTTCACTTCATCTTTCCTTATTTCTCCTCCATTTTCCTCACTCATCATGGTAATTTTCTTAGCATTTCCCACTGCAACTATCTTTCCCTCCCTATCCTCCTTCACATTTAGCAACTCCCTAAAATATTCAGCCCACCTTCCCCTTACTGCCTTCTCTTCCATAATCATCTCTCCATCTGCACCTTTTACCTTTTTTTCTCTACTTGATTCGCCTCCTCTTCCTCTCTTAATTTCTTTCCAAAACATCTTTTTATTACTTTCAAAATTTTCTGTCATACTCTTACCCCACTTCACATCTGCTCTCCTCTTTCCCTCCTTTACCTTTTGCTTTATTTCTCTTTTCTTTTCTTTGTACCTCTCATATGACTCCCTCGTCCTATTTTGTAACCAATCTGTGAAAGCTGGCTTCTTCTCTTCTACAACCTTCTTTGTTTCCTCATCCCACCATTCACTACCCTTCCTTCTATTTCCTCCTGTCCTTCTTGTTCCACACACCATCCTTGCACACTTTGTAACTCCCTCCTTGAACCATCCCCATTCCTCCTCCACACCTAGCTCTACTCTATCCTTCACACCCTCCCACTCCTCCTTCAGCTTCTTCTTGTACTCCTTCACCTTTTCCTTTAAAGAGTTCACTCTAAGCACCTCCCTACCTTTTGTCCCTTTCCTCTTTCTCCATCTATCCTCCACTCTCAACTTACCTTCCACCAAAAAATGGTCTGATATTCCCCCACCCTCTCCCCTTAGCACATGTACATCCTTAACTCTTCCTATCATAGTCCTATTTACCATTACATAATCCATCAACGCTCTATCTACCACCCTTCCATCCACCACCCTCTCCCATGTGTACTTATGCTGGACTTTCTTCCGAAACACTGTATTTGCTATCATCAACTCTCTTTCTGGACACATTTCCACCATCAACTCTCCACTACGATTCTTTCCTGGAACTCCACATTTCCCAACCACTCCATCAATTGGACCATTTCCTACCCTAGCATTAAGGTCTCCCAGTACTATTACGTTGACATTTCTCCCTAAATCCTCTATGCTCTCATTTAAATCTATCCAAAAGGCCTCCCTTTCTTCTATACTCCTCTCACTGCCAGGCCCATATGCACTTACAAAGACCCATATCTCCTTTCCCAGTTTCACCTTCATCCACATTATCCTTGAGGAAACCTCCTTCCACTCCACTACACGTTTACCTATCTCTTCACTTACTAGAATAGCCACCCCTTCCCTCCCTCGCCCTCTCTTCACTCTTGATAACCTCCCACTTACACTCCCAAACTTACACTCACCCTTCCCTTTCAACTTAGTTTCACTCAAAGCCAACACATCCATCTTTCTTCTCACAAACATACTACCTATCTCTTCCCTTTTACTCTCATTTGTACCACATCCACGCACATTAAAAGACCCAAACCTTAGGGTGCTGGTCGAAAAACTCCCAGACCCTTTTATGCCTTTACTTTTTCGTTTAGGAATGTCCCCTGTGGGGCTACAAGAAGGATGCCTAGTCCCACTCCCCGTCCCTTTCTTCTCGCCTCTTAAGATCCAAATGGAAATACTTGGTGGCAGTATTCTTTCCCCCCACCACAGGGAATTCCCCCACAGCAGAAAATGAATACTCAGAGAAATGGTACAGGACAACAGCAAGGGGTTGGGGGACAGCATAACGGAGGGACAGTCGTAGTATAAAAGTGTCATCATTTCTCTATGAAGAGTTTTCCTCTATCATAGACAAAATGATGTGTGGCTCTGGTCCGTAGGGGCACCCCATATAGACCCTAAAGTATCAACTGCATGCTACTTTGCCACAATAACAAGCAGCCAATACCCCAGACGGGGTATAATTGATCATAGCTTATTAATTACAAAGATATGAGAAAAATAAGACATAAATTTTTTACTTATTTATTTATTTTTGTATTCTTAATTTTTTCAATGGATTTCCATAAAAATGGGCACAGATAACACAGATCTTTACGCTGTGTACCACAGGAAAAAAAAAAAAGTAAATGAATAAAAGTCTAGTTTAATTATTTCAATAAGTGTGTACCAACATCCTTAACCACTTCCATACGGTGCCGCCTACATAGGCGGCATGAGGAGCAAGTAGGTACTCACTGATGCCGAAGTCGCCATCTTGATTATATTTATTGTAGTTGTACCTACGTAATTTTCATTCTCTCTAAACTGGCTTCATCAGTTTTCTATGGTTATCAAAATACACGGGTGAAAGAGAACGGACAATTTAGCACTGACTTTATTTTTTATAATGCGATTATTATGACGAGACATCGCACGTTGGGCAGTTAATGCTGCCAGACGTGTGATGTGCCCTGGAGGAAGGAGGTTAAAGAAAATGGAAAGATGTGCGAGGTGAGCCAGTTCCTGTTTGCTGACAAAACTGCACTAGTGACAGGGTCAGAGATGGGGATTAAGGCAGTAAGTATTGGATTTTGGGAAGGTATGGGATATGAGAAAATTGAATGTAAACACTGTATGGGGCAAAGACTTGCAATTGAAGAGAGGCAAAATTTAAATGTGTTTGGTTTGAAATGTCTGAGAAGTATGGTAGGGGTTACATGGTTGGATAGAGTGAGAAATGGGGAAGTGAGAAGGAGAGCGGGGGTAGAAAAGGAGATGGCAGATAGGGCTAATGAAAGAGTATTGGGTGGTTTGGATACAAGGAAAGAATGAGTGAAGAAAGATTAGTAAAAGAAGTGTGGAAGGCAGAGGTGGATGGGGTGAACTTGAAGGGATGACCAAGGATGAGATGGTGGATAGGAGTGGAACTGGTGGGAGAGAAACAGTTAGGAGTGGGTACATGCCTTTTGATTTGGCTACCTATTATATAAGGGGGGAAAAGCCCTTGATATATAGATGGTGTCTAAATCTGGTTTATTTGTTAAATGATATTAGTCCATTTATGGCATTTTCATTTATAAATCATTGTATATTTAAGACTATTATTTAGATTGAACATCTATAAACTGATGAAACAATAAAAATTGCACTCAGTAATAAATGCAGCTCCCTTGTTTGACTGAAATAGCCATTCTTTGATTTATTGAAACCACTGGTATTATAGAATAAATGATGTAAATTAGTCTGTTGTTCTTTGAATGTTAATTTGCTTTTCAGCTTCTGTGTATAAATCTAGTTCATCAGTTAATTGACATTTAGTCAATTTATGGTATTTTTATTCATAAAAACTTCTAAAAACAGATGAAACAATGTAAAATGCACTTGTGAATGCAGCTCACATATTGTTGGACTGAATTAGCCATTCTTTGATTTATTGAATATACAATGGTAACACTGATTAAAGGAAGCAAATTAGTTTGTCATTCTTTAACTTTATAAAACTTTGTTGGAAAAATGGCAAAAGGACTTCAATTTCTCCAAGTGTAGTTTGTTAAATGTAGGTTTACACAATAGTGCCAAGAATAGATCTAACAGGGCATTAGAATTTATTGCTTGGATGGTTACAAGCAAAAGTGCCAAAGTAATTATTGAACTTGGATCTGGCAATAGTTACCCATCCTTCATTATGAGATGCAGTTTTAGTTTCTATCCAACGGAATGGATATTAATTCACTGGAATCAGTACAGAGGAGAATGACCAAAATTATGGTCATATATGTAAAAATAACATAGGAATAACAAAATGTCATTAGTAACAATATACTCTAAAACAAATTAAGAATTAAATATTGAGAAAATATGTTTTCTTAAATACAGTACATAGAATAATGATACAACAATTTAGGGTGCATTTAGGTTACAAGGGCAACTGTCCTGCTCCTATTGAATTATTGTGATATGCTTTCTATGTTACCCACTAAAAGTAGTAGGAAGGGGGAAGAATCACTGATTGTCAGCTCTTCATGTGTGAAAAGGTGTAAAAAATAGTTAACCTTGATAAGATCTTGGATCCAGTCTGGAGACCAAGTGGCAGCCTTCTGATGGAGGTGAGGGGGGTTGATTTCCAAACCATCTCAAGATATTTATCTTAAGAGAAAAGTGGGAGGTAAGCCAGTTGTTGTTTGCTGATAACCCTTCAATAGTGACAGGATAAGAGGGGGCGGATTAAGTATATGACAGTTTTGGAAGGTGTGTGAGAGGAGAAAGTTGAAGGTAAATGTAAGGTGATGAGTTGTACGAGGGGAGAGGGTGGCAGCAAATTGGAAGTGAGTATCAATGGGGAGAGGCTGGAGGAAGTGGATAGCTTTAGATACTTGGGGTCACAAGTGGCGGGAAAGGGAGGAGTGGAGTTGGAGGCAGATTGTTGATTGAAAGAAGCAAGCAACTTGGGGGATTAAAAAGTGTAATGAGAAATAGACATTTGGGAATGGATGCTAAGAGGAGATTGTATTTACCTAGTTGTATTATATGGGAAGGAGAGCTATGCTCGTGGTGACCTGTTTTTTGTATCTCACAAGATCAAGTTTGTTCTAAAATTCTTGTATTGTTTGCAAACACTATTTTTTCATCCAATTTGTTCCATATATCTATCACTCTGTGTGGGACACTGTTCTTTTTCAGGTCTCTTTTGTAGTTACCCTTTTTGAGTTTCATTGCATGTCCTCTTGTTTTCCTTTGTCCCATTTAAATAAGTTCTCTCCATCAAGGCATTCTTTTCCTTTCATAATTCTGTAGATGGTTAGTAGGCCCCCTTGTTCTCTTTTTGTTCCAGGGTTGGCAAATCCAGTTTGGCCGGTCTTTGTTTATATGTCAGGTTTGAAAGTGTTGGGACCATCTTTGTATTCTTTTTAATTTTCTTATATTCTTTTTTGTACTGGGTGACCATATCAGTGCTGCATATTCCAGTTTTGGCCTTGTCAGTGTTTGTAATATTTTCTTGATCATTTCCTTATCCAGGTATTTAAAGGCCACCTTTACTGATCTCAACAAATTGTATGTTTCTCCAACTATTTTATTTATATGTTTAACTGGTGACATGTCTTTGGTGATGATTACTCCTAGGTCCCTTTCAGAATTTACTTTCTTTACTTCCTTTTCATCAATTTTATACTGTCCTGATATTCTCTTCTTGCTTTTTCCAAATTCAATTATACTGCTCTTCTTAATGTTAAATTTTACCTTCCATCTCTTGCACTACTCTGAGACTTCGTTCAGATCCCTCTGCAATGAGTCACAGTCTATTTCGGAGTTTATTCTCTTTAATAATTTTGTGTCATCTGCAAAGCAGTTCATGTAACTTTCAATGCCTTCGTCCATGTCATTTACATATATAGCAAACATTATCAGAGCTAGTACTGACCCCTGTGGGATGCCACTACTCATTTCTTCCCATTTTGAATATTTGTCTCTGAGCACCACTCTCATTTTTCTTCCCTGTAGGAAGTCCTCCATCCAATTCAATAGTTTTCCATGTATGCCTCCTATTGTTTCCAGTCTATATAGTAATTTTCTGAGTAGTACCTTATCAAATGCCTCTTGTAAGTCCAGGAAGGCACAGTCTGCCCAGCCATCCCTTTCTTGCAATATGTCTATCAATCTTGAATAGAAACAAATTGAATTTAAAGGTACATGATCTTGTCTGAACCCAAACTGCCTCAGGTTCAGTATATTATTCTCCTCCAGATATTTTGTCCATCTATCTTTGATGATTCTCTCTCAAATCTTAACTATTGTACTCATTAGGGACACCTGTCTATAATTTGTTGGGTATTCCTTATTTCCCCCTTTATATATTGGCACTATATTGGCATTTTTCCAGTCTCCTGGTAGTTTTCCTTCTTTGAGTGAGCATTCAATTATTTTATATATTTTTCCTGTTAGTTTGTCTATACATTCCTTCAGTATCCAGCTTGCAACTCCGTCCAGGCCATGTGACTTGTTAACGTCAAGCTTTAATATTTGATTCCTTATTTCATTCTGAGTAATGTTTAATTTCTTCAATGGAGGAAATCTTACTTTGATTCTTTGATCACAGTTTTGTAGATTTTTTCCTCTTTGGTGAATACAAATTTGAAATATTTGTTCATAATATCTGACATAATTTAAGTATTTCCTGTTTATTTTTTAGCTTACCATTTACACATCTATAAAATAATTTGGGCTGATCTTTACGTTTATCTATTGTCCTTTTCATAATTTCTCTTTTCTTCTCTACGTACTTTTACATATTTATTTCTTAGTGTGTATATTTTCCATTTCTCATTTTTTTTCCTTTTTCCACCTTTTCCAGGCTTTATCTCTTCTGTATTTTCCCTCACTGCACTTTTTATTATACCAGGATTTTATATATACCCTTTCCTGTTTTTGTCTAGGTACATACTTATCCACACCTTCATTATAGATTTCCTTCCAAATTGTCCATTTCTCTTCCACCTTTGTTTCTTCATTATTAAATTTTTTCCAATTTGCTTCTCGAAAGAATTTTCTAAGTTTCTCAAAATCTGTTTTGTTGTACATTAGTCTTCCTTTTCTGTGTTTTCGTTAATTTCTATATTTGTTTCTTCATTTAATTCTAGTTCTATTAGTATGTGATCACTTTTTCCAATTGGTGTCTTGTATTCGATTTTATCCACAATTTCGGGTTCTGATGTGAATATCAAATCCAATCTTGAGGGTTCATTGTTATTTCTATATCTGGTGTTTTCCTTGACCCATTGCGTCAATGTGTAATTAATGGTCATTTCCAGTAATATGTTTCCCCAGTGATCTTCTCCACCTTTCACAGTCATTTCTTCCCAACATATTTCTTTCAAGTTAAAATCACCCATAATTACCAGATTTCCTTCTTTCTTTAGTATTTCATTTAATGTTTTTCTTGTGTCTTCCAGCATTTTGGAGTGTTCACTTTCATTCCATGTGTGCGTTTTAGGTGGGACATAAATCACTGCATACTTTCTATTTTCATATCTCTATCCTCAACTCTTATCATAATCAATTCCACATTGTTCTCTCCTTCTGTAATTTTTGTCACATTTAGGCCTTTCTTGGTTAGTAACATCACTCCTCCACCCTGCTTTGTTTCTCTATTTCTGTACCAACAATTATATAATCTTTGGCCTATACTATTTGGTGGTAATGATCCTCTTAATTTTGTCTCCAAAATCCCATTATATCTGTTTTTTCTTGTTCTAGACAGTCATTCAATTCATCGATTCCTGATATCAATCTGTCTATGTTGGTATATGTTATCTTTAATTTTTTTCCTTTTCTTGTTTCTCCTGCATTTCCTTTTCACTTATGTATAAGAAGAAGCTGAGAGAGAAGTGGAGGGGAAGTAAAGGATAGAGTAGAATTAGGAGTGGAGGAAGAATGGGGATGGTTCAAGGAGGGAGTCATATGGTGTGCAAAGATGGTGTGTGGAACAAGGAGGGCAGGAGGAAATAGAAGGAAGAGTAGTGAGTGGTGGGATGAGGAAGCAAAGAAGGGTGTAGAAGAGAAGAAGCAGGCATTCATAGATTGGCTAAAAATTAGGACGAGGTGATCATATGAGAGGTACAAAGTAAAGAGAAGGGAAGTTAAGCATAAGATAAAGGAAAGAAAGAGGAGAGTAGATGTGAAATGGGGTAAGAGTATGACAGAAAATTTTGAAAGTAACAAAAAGATGTATTGGAAAGAAAGAGGAAGAGGAGGTGAATCAAGTAGAGAAGAAAAGGTAAAAGGTACAGGTGGAGAGATGATAATGGAAGAGAAGGCAGTGAGAGGAAGGTGGGCAGAGTATTTTAGGGAGTTGCTAAATGTGTGAAGGAGGATAGGGAGGGAAAGATAGTTGCAGTGGGAAGCGCTAAGAAAATGAGAGTGATGAGTGAGGAAAATGGAGGAGAAATAGGGAAAGATGAAGTGAAGGCAGCTGTTAAGATGATGAGAGCAGGTAAGGCACCTGGGTTGGATGAATGCCATGCAGAATGTCTGAAAAAAGGAGGTACAGTTATGGTGGACTGGCTGGTGAGGTTATTTAATGTTTGTTTAAGAGAGGGTAGAGTGCCGGATGAATGGAGGAGTGCCCGTATAGTTCCACTTTACAAGGGAAAGGGGGACAAGTGTGAGTGTAGTAGTTTCAGAGGGATCAGCTTGTTGAGTGTAGTTGGGAAGACTTATGGGAGGGTCTTGATTGAGAGGATTAGGAGAGGAACAGAGGGAGTAATTGGTGAGGAACAGTGTGGTTTTAGGACAGGTAGGGGTTGTGTAGATCAGATTTTTGTGGTAAGACAGATATGTGAGAAGGCTATAGAAAAAGGTAAGGATGTTTTTTGGGCTTTTATGGATCTGGAAAAGGCTTACGACAGGGTAGACAGAAAGGTACTATGGGAGGTACTACAGATATATGGGATAGGAGGAAAGATGTTAAGAGCAGTCAAGAGTTTTTACGAGAGTAGTAGAGCTTGTGTTACGATTAGAAATGGAGAGAGTGAATGGTTGGAGGTAAAGGTGGGACTTCGTCAGGGATGTGTTATGTCGCCCTGGCTGTTCAATCTATACATGGATGGGGTGGTGCGAGAGGTGAATGCAAGGGTAGTGGGTCAGGGGTTGTAGATGGTTAAAAAAATGGAGAAAAGTGGGAAATAAGCCAGTTGTTGTTTGGTGATGACACTGTGCTTGTAGCAGGTTCAGAGAAGGGACTGAGGAAGTTAGTGACAGAGTTTGAGAAGGTGTGTGAAAGAAGGAAACTGAAGATAAATGTGGGTAAAAGTAAGGTGATGAGATGTACAAGGGGAGAGTGACAGCAGGCTGCAAGTGAGCATTAAGGGTGAGAGACTGGGGGAAGTGGATAGTTTTAGATACTTGGATGCAAATGTGGCAGGAAAGGGAGTGGGGGTGGAAGTACAATATAGATTGAGAGAAGCGAGTAAATGCCATGGTGGATTAAAAAGTGTAATGAGAAATAGACATCTGGGAATGGATGCTAAGAGGAGGTTATATGAAGGAGTGATTGTGCCAACAACACTGTAATGGGGCAGAAACATGGAACATAAGAGAGGAAGAGAGAAGGAGTTTGAATGTGTTTGAGATGAAATGTCTGAGAAGTATGATAGGAGTTACTGGCTAGATAGAGTGAGAAATGAGGAGGTGTGGAGGAGAAAAGGGTTGGAAAGGGAGCTGGGAGATAGGGTTGATGAAAGAGTATCAGGATAGTTTGGACACATGGAAGGAAGGGAGAGGACAGAAGATAGGGGTGAATGGAGAAGGGTTATGTATGGATGATGCTGTAATGCATGAGGGGGAGTGGATGGGGGATGGGGGGGTGAGGAAGAATGTACGAAAAAAAATTGATGCAGCCCGAAGTGATTTCTCCCCATCTTCTCCTTTTCTGCATGAGGGGATGGAGAAGGGGGGGTTGCCGAATTTATGAAGTGGCCTTGCTGTGGATGTGCTGTGTCTTGCAACACTGCCTCTGACCCAGGGCAGTGGACAGGATGCAGGGATGACCTGTCATCCAGGAAGTGCCAAGATAAGAGGGAGGGAGGAGGGTGGAGGGGAGTGGGATATGTAGGGAATGGATTGGGTGGGAGTGGTTTCTATGCCTTTTTCTTTTTGGCTACCCCCCGTGTAAGGGGGAAAATGCCTTTGGTATATGTATGTACCATTACTCTCCAAAAAAACTCCTTTCTTTTTCTGTTCTTTTCTCATTTTTTTTCCTAAGGGGTAATTGTGCTGACATCACTGTATGGGGTAGAGACATGGAAGAGTTTAAATGTGTTTGAAATTAAATATCTGAAAAGTATGGTAGGGGTTCCTAGGCTGGATATAGTGAGAAATAAGGAGGTGAGGAGGAGAGTGGGAGTGAAAAAGGATATGGCAGATGAGATCAATAAAAGAGTATTGGGACTGTTTGGACACATGAAAAGAATGAAGATTAGTATAAGAAGTGTGGAAGGCAGAGGTGGATGGAGCGAACATGAGGGGATGACCAAGGATGAGATGGAAAAAGGGGCATTGAGAACAAGGGGGATGTCTGTTGAGGAAGGAAGGGAGAAGGCAGAAGATAGGGATGAGTGGAGAATGACTGTGTATGGATGAAACTGTGATGTGGAAGGGAGTGGGTGGGGGATAGGGGGGATAGGGAGTGGTTATGTGTGAATGATATTTTTACACAGCACAATCAAGAAATGTGCCCTCATCCTGCTCCCTAATTTCTGATTCTCTTCCTGGCTACTCTAAAGCTTTTGTTGTAGAGCCACTATTCTTTTTCCTGCCTAATCTCTGGTGTCCTACTGGGCTCTGATCTATCTCCTAATTTTTCCTCTGTTCATAAATGACCTACTTGCCTGCACTTCTTCCCCCCATACACTATATTGGTGACATTATTATTTTCTGTGTTAATATCCAGTTGTCTCTCTCAATCCTTTATTATTCTAAAAGTTCCCTTCCAAACTCAGTTATCAAATGCTTTAATACCTCCTCAAATTCTATCATAAGCACCTTGCCATCTGCAAATAACAACTGGTTCAATTTCCATATCCTTCTATACTCAAGGAACCAATGATGGGTAACTGCTTCAGGTGGTCCTGCAAAATGGACAGTGAAAAGAATCATCACCTGCTGTCCATTTTCAAAACCTGTCAATCCCCTCACCTTCATCTACAGGTGAAGCCCCATGAGGCTGATGCAGTCTCTTGACTGGGCTCATCTTTTCACATAGGTTTAAGAAGGAAATAGGGAAGAACTGGTTTATCAACAGAGTTGTGAACAAATGGAATTGACTTAGTAATCATGTAGTCTTGAAAATACTGTTTTTTAAGAGAAGATTTAAGGATGGGGATGACAGAAGGTAATGGACATGGAACTGCCTACAGTCTCTTGTAGTCTCCTTCATTCTATATTCTTATGGACAGCTGACTTGTGACTGCTCCTCTTCTCCTATTGCTTTCAGCTGGTGATAGAGAAGCAGTCCCATTCGAATACAATACAGAAAAAAAGGCTGTGGTTACTTTCTTGAGGGATCTATAGATGGGCGAGGATTGTTGTTAGCTATAGTGGGGCCGCAGGTTTCTAGTTAGTGAAATACGAGTTAACGAATATCATCACCCCATTCTCAATCACCAATTCCGAATCTCTGCCTAGCACTGCTGCACCACAGTTGGCACAAACCACCATATCTAGGGTGAGATAAGATGAATAGCACTGGCAAGTACTCAGCAATCCATCTTATTAAAATCCACAAAGGAGACATTACTCAAAGTTCTTTGCCAACCAAATGCTACAATGAGTGGTGTCATGCTGATTAGTACAAATGAGCAATATGGTATATCAATTATATCTTGCACAGCATACTGCAGCTAAAATATCTATACCATCTGACTCCTGTTACTTTTTGAGCATCCCTAAATAGTATATTCAGAATTATTTGAGCTGTAGTCGAAAGTGATCTAGTCTTAACATTGACAGGAAAAAAATCCCAGTTATTCAAAGTATGACATGAATTACTACAACAGTGAAGCCAGCAATGAATATCAAATCAAAACAAAATTGAAATGAAATGGAAAAAAAAAAAGATGTCTTGAAAATAATTTTGTTGATGCATCTCAATATATGTAAAATGCTAACTCACCTGACTAAAGGTTGGTTTGTTATGAATACGAGAACAGCGGTCTCCATGGCGACATGCACCTATCTTGAAGTAGAAACTGCAGTTGACCCTGAATAAAGAAAATTGAATAATTAAGATATTTAACCTTTCAACTCCCACAGGAATCACAAATGACATAATGTGGCAGTAGCCAAAATAAAAGGATAAATACTACTCCAGACAGAAGGGAGTTAATCATAATAGGTCAAGCCCTTTCACTACCACTGAATACCTGTTAGTGATGGTCCTGCAAGACGGATATCAGAGAAAAATGATCTCACTGGCACTCATCTTCAGAAACCTGTCAACATCCTCATTTCCAACTGCAGCCTTGGGGGGCTGACATTCTTCAATTTCAACTATTTTCTCCATCTATTCATATAAGAGATAACAACTTGTGACTGCTCCTATAAAAGCAGCTGCGCACTGATACAATGCATATATAGTCTAAGTTTCTTCCCATACAAATCTATGTGTGGGTCCAAGGACCATTGCCAGCCACTGTGAGGCTGCAGGCTCCCAGTCAGTGAAACCCAAGGCAACAATTATTTTTATGAGGTTGAGCAAGTTAGAACACTGCTACTTGGGGCAGAGGTCAGGAGTTTACTTTTTTTGACCTCTTCTTCACCAATCTTATAATCTCTTGATATTCTGTTTTTACTTTTTTCCAAATTCCATTATACTGCATTTCTTGATATTGAATTTCACTTCCCACTTTTGAGTCCATTTCCAGATCTTGTCAAAGTCTTGTTGTAATGAGATGCAATCCTCCTCCATTCTTACTTTCTTTAGTATTTTTACATCGTCTGTAAATAAATTCATATAAGACTCTACTCTTTCATCCATGTCATTTATGTATATGGCAAACATGATCGGGGCCAGTACTGATCCCTGCGGGACACCACTTATCATTTCTTCCCAATTTGAGAATTTATCTCTAATTACTACTCTCATTTTCCTCCCAGTCAGGAAGTCTTTCATCCATTCCAATAATTTTCCTCTGATGCCACCTATCGACTCTATTTTCCTTATTAGTTTCTTGTGTGGTACCTTATCAAATGACTTTTGTAGGTCCAGAAAGGCACAGTCTGCCCGACCATCTCTCTCTTGTATTATATCTATTAATCTCGAGTAGAAGCTGATTAAGTTTGTTGTACATGATCTTCCTTGTTTGAATCCAAACTGATTTGGATTCAGTATAGTTTTTTTCTTTCAAATGTTTAACCCATCTATTTTTGATTACCTTTTCACAAATTTTTGTCACTTTGCTTGTCAGGGAGACCGGTCTGTAATTTGATGGATCTTCCTTGTTTCCTCCCTTATAAATTGGTACAATATTTGCATTCTTCCAGTCCTGTGGCACCTTTCCTTCTTGAAATGAGAATTTAATTATATTGTATATTTTATCTGTTAATTCCTCCATGTATTCTTTCAGTATCCAATTTGCAATTCTGTCTGGACCATGTTATTTTCTGACATCAAGACTTTTGATTTAGTCACTGATTTCCTTCTGTGTTACAATTATTTTTCATTGAGGGGGATATCTCTCTATTTCCTCACAGTTAGGTGAGTTTTCTATTGTAAATACTGATTTGAAGTGGTTGTTCATAATTTCAGCCATTTCCAGTTTTTCTGTATATGCATATTTAACCTGGCGCAGCTTTTCTATTTCTTATTTATTCTTCAGTTTGTCATTTACATACCTGTAAAATAGTTTGGGTTCTTCTTTGCATTTTTCTATATATATATATATATATATTTTTTTGTAGTTTCTCTTTTTTTAGTTTGATGTACATTAGCCATTTGCTTGTTTTCTTGTTTTTTTTTTCCCAAGCTTTGTCTCTTTTATCCTTAGCCTTATTACATTTTTGTTGTACCAGCTTTTTATGTTGTTTCCTTTTTTTTGTTGTGGTATGTATTCATTCACTCCCTCATTATAAATTTCCTTTAATATATTCCATTTCTCTTCAATCGCTGTTTCTTCATTTAAGAATTTTTCCCAGTTCATGTTGCGAAAGAATTTTTTGCATTCTGTACAAAGTTTTCTATTGCCTATTCTTAGGTCTGTTTGCGTTCCCTTACAGTTTCTTGCTTGCCATTTTCCAGGTTACTTTTGTTGTATCTGGGATTGCTTTTATGTGCAATTGCCTCTTGGGCATTGCTACTTTTACAGAGCATGGCATTGCTATTTCTCCTAGTTGCTGCATGGTGACTTTCCATAATTTTGTTATTCCTGCAACAGATAGGCCAGTTTCTGTTTGTGACTCCCTTCCTGTGCATGATCTGACTGCATGGTTGCCTTCAAAAGGTTTTAATCACTTTAACTCTCCTATTCATTCTTGTGCTGCTGTTGTTGTAATGTAACCAACACTAACCATCACCAACCACACACGTGATCCACACACATGCAACATGGTACTCGTCTTTGGCAAGACACCAAACCTTGCAGACATCACCGAATTAAGAATCTCAAAACACCTGACTCGATGCAAAGATAACAGGACGCCCCCTGCAGTGTCACAACACAAGATGCCAAATGTCACCAGACAGGCCCATCAAAACCCTTTCTCATACCTAACCCAATAACTTTATATATATACACCCAACAACCATACAACCCCCATATAACAAAACTAACACCCATAACTATATCTAACGAGTAACACATCTCGCATATGGCAACCCACAAAACCTACCTGTCCCCCTTTACTACGGTGGCTGTGCCGCCGAGAGATAGGACTGCCCAGGTCACATACCTGGCAGGAGTGCCAAGGTCAAGGCCCAGCACTAGGAGTGCCTTGGTCATGTACCTAGCACTAGGGCTGCCTAGGTCAAGGACCTAGTTAGTAGAGGTAGGGAGACCCTCTCCCTTACCTCTCATTGTATATAATCTTTGTACCTGAGAATAAATCCAAGGAAGTCCCCCCAAGGCTTTACATCACCTGCTAAATCACCATTTCATGTGGCAAAACATATTTGTTTTGTTACAGTAGGAGAGCATCATATTGGACCTTTAAATTCAGGAGTCCCAGTGCACATTTCAGGTGCTCCAATGGGGTCTAACATTTTATCTTGGCCTAGTTCTGTTTGTGTTTATTGCCTTGCTTTGGAAGGAACTCTCTTCACCATTTGTAAGGATCATGTTACCACAGCTATGGTAACCAACGTCATGGCTGCTCCTATTGCCCTCTCTCCTGGCAGTCACTTAGGCTCCTTTCAAGTCACTGATGTTGATGCTTTCCAGGATTCACCTCCTATCATGGCAGCTTCTGTGCTACAGTCTCCACAAGCAAGTGACAATGCTCACTTGGCCTCCAAGTTTGCATTATATATTGGTGAGCTTGATTTTCCTGATGAGATGCCTTATTTCATTGCACTCTTAGTTAACCACTGTCAAGCTTTGGCTTCACCTGGTGGATCCATTAGGTGTTACAAATCATGTGGTTCAGTGTGTTGATCTTCAGCCAGGTGTTCATCCTGTTTATGTTCCCTCTTACAGGATGCCTCAATCGTGTCAACTTACAGCACAGTCTTCAGTTGTCGACTTGTTACGTGAAAGCGTTGTGCAAGAGTCTCACTCAGAGTGGAACTTGCTGCTCCTCCTGGATTGTATGGAAGATGGGTCTTTTTGTCCTGTTATTGATTATAGGCAAGTAAACGAGGTCATTGTTCCAGACCATTACCCTTTGCCTGTATTAAGTGACTTTCTCCAGTCCATTGGAACTGGTAATATGGTGTTCACCACCCTAGACTTAAAAGCAGGCTTTTGGTAATGGCTTCGTTGCCCCATGGGGTTGTGGAATGCTCCCTTGAATTGACAACACTTGATTACCTCCATTTTTCATGACCTAGTCGGGGATGGACTTTTGTTTACCTGGATGATTTCCTCTTAGTTTCCAAGGATGTGGAAAGCCACTTCACTATGTTGTCCATGGTCTTGCAACATTTTGCTGAAGTGCCTGTGTTGGCATTCCTAATTGTACAGACACTTCTGGTACAAACTGTGCCTTCTGTATCTACCCCTCACAATTATTATCTCCGTTCAAGGGATCCTATGTCTTCATAATTGTACATGTGCATTGGTTATATTATTATTCATGATTGTCTTGATCTGTACTTTGCATTTTGTATTGTTTAACTATTAAGTTTATTTTCCTGAATTGCATTTTGTAATGTCCTTTCAAGTGTCATGTCCCACACATCCGGCAATTGCTACCTTTTGTCTCTTGTTTAAGTTGTATGCAATTATTAGGTATCTATATTGTATGCAATTATTAGATATCTTTCTATGTTGTATTTACCTAGTTGTATTATACGGGAAGGGGAATATGTTCTTGGTGACCAGTTTTTGTATCTCGCAAAATCAAGTTTGTTCTTAAATTCTTGTATTGTGTTTGCACACACTATTTCTTCATCCAGTTTGTTCCATATATCTATCACTCTGTGTGGGAAGCTGTTCTTTTTCAGGTCTCTTCTGCAGTTATCCTTTTTGAGTATGGCAGTTCATATGTTATATTTTGTATGCAGTTTGTATTTATCTTTATATTTTGTATGCAATTCATATGTATCTTTATATTTTATATGCAGTTCATATGTATCTTTATATTTTGTATGCAGCTCTTATGTATTCATATGTATAGTCCTTATATGTCATATATGTATGTTCATGTAATTTTTTCTCTTCACACTTTTGTAAAACTATTCTATAATGTGGTGTGTGTAGAGTATGTTATCTTGTGTGTTATGTTTATGTATTAGGGTGTGCTGATTTAATAATTCTTTTCCACACTTTTGTAATCACACTATTGTGTATGTGGAACATGCTATGTAAATTGTTTATTTTGTCTTGCTGCAGTCATTTCTTTTTCTCATTTGCTCGATGGGGTCACCAAGTGGTGGTAGTCAGTGGCGGACTTAGCCTACATGGCGCCCTGGGCGAACCTCACCTTCGGCGCCCCCCTTCCACAATGTACATAAAATGCTTGGCTTCTCCCCCTCCACAATGTAAATAAGTTTAAGATGACCAAAACTTTCACAAAACAACTTTTGATTGAAATATTTATTGCTACTACAGAATAAAAGTAAATCATTTGCAAATTTTACAAACCTTGCAAAAAATAAATAAATAAACAGAATTTCTCTCTCTCTTTCTCTTTGTTATGAGTATCATACGCGTCAAAGTCCGTCTCTCTTTCCTTTTATGGGACTTTTATATACATTTGGTATTGATAGACTCAGGCACTCATGATTTGATCTGCATTTGGAAGGGGGCAATGCCGCCCTGGGCGACCGCCCATAGGAAGAACTGCCACTGGTGGTAGTCAAGCAAAGTAATGGTGTAATTGTAGTATTGTATATTTGCTGTATATTGTATGTGCTTGCTTGTGACATTGTATGATTTGTAGTACACTGTATATACAGGGTGTTCAGGATTTGATAATTTTTTTATCTGTCATTTCAGAACCATTTGAAGGATTTAATAGCTAGAGAGCATGGATGACTGGAAAGCATCGGAATATTGGAAGAGAGTGACCTGCATCATGATGGTTCGTGCCGAATTAAAAAAAATTGAAAATCTTAGCTGCAGCTCAGTGCTCCTTGAATACCTTCTCAGACAAGAACTTCTGCCAGGGCCAGGTGCACAATGTGCTGAACAACTGGTGGCTAGCCTACAGTCCACATGAAGTCCCAGACTTCATGAAGACCAAGTTCCCTCAAACTGTGATGGTCTTTCCAGCGAAGGCCATGTCATGGCACCCCACATCTTTGAAGAGGGACTCAGACTTACTTCAGATGGCTATATTGAGTTGCTGTCCACTGTTGTCAAGCATTGGGTGGAAAGGGTGGCTGTGGGAAGACCATACATGTGGCAGCAGAACTCAGCTCCATCAATATTCACATGAGTGTGTGCACTACAGTGTAATGAGCTTTGCCAATAAATTTATCATACCAGATATTTCCAAGGCATCAATCCTTGTCTCATTCACCTCTAGAACACCCAGTAGGTACACTAACCTACAGTGGAAATCAGAATAAAGAGGTTCCTGTCTCTGGTTTTGTCTAAAGGAATTATCTGCACAATGACTTGGCCTTGAACAATAGTGACTTATGGGAATCTGTCTATGTCTATGGCAGGATGAACATGAAGGTAGTGTAGAGTGGTGTTTGAAACCAGAAGTTGAGCGTGACTGTCACTGGTGTGATAATACACCTGAACCTGAGACAGGGTAATTTGAGGTTGTAATTGGGACTAACTGGGCAGAAATATCTGTTGTAGTTTTGACTGAGTCTTCAAACTTATGGGCAAATCTAAGAGTGTGGTTCCTGGTGTGAATTTGTAGTATGTCACCTTCTCAAGGGTTGTTGGATAGAGTCAATATAACATGCTAAAAAAAAAAAAGGGGGGGGGGGATACTATGCTACTGTAACTTTTCTTTACTAACCCAGTGAGATTCATTGAAAAAATATTTGAGACCACTCTTAATGACAGAGACTTGTTTTACAGCTTCCTCCTTCCTAATATACAAGGGTGGGCTAAAAGTTCACAGGCTGACTTGGAAGGAGTTATGCCACAGCAATGAAATTTTTCATGCATTAAATTCAACATTTTCTGATACTAACACCATTGTTTCTTTTCAGATTAACTGGTGCTGATGCAGTAATTCAGGACTTTGAAAAGAACCAAAGACATTTTGTGAATGTGGATAAAACTTGGTACCATGGTGTTATCAAATATCTGCAGAAAAAGGGGTTATCCCTCAAGGATATTCAGACCCTTTTTGCCACTTGGCAAAGATATCACGAATTTCATGTGAAGTTAGGACCTCTTCCTGCTCGACCTCCTCCTCATTGCCGAGTTCCAGCATCACCTCTGAGTGGATCGTCTCCTGTAACTCCTTCAGCTCCTCTGTCGTGAGTTCTTCAGCATGCTCCTCAACAAGATCAGCAACATCTGCCTCGTCTACCTCCAGCCCCATGGAACAACCAATGGACACAATCTCCTCAACAGGTGGCTCTGGTGGATGTTCGAATCCCTCAAAGTCTTGCTCTGCAACAACTCCAGGCCATAGCTTTTTCCAAGCTGAGTTCAAGGCTCTCCTGGTAACCCCTTGCCAGGAAAGATCTATGAGTCTTAGATTACGATATTGTAATGGTCTTTCCAAAATTTATGTAATGTTAGGTTGGTGTTTTCATTAACTTTGAAGCAACATTTGAAGAGCTGCTTTGTGAACAGTTTCTTAAGTTTAGAGATGACTTGTTGTTCCATGGGCTGGAGGATAGACATATTTGCAGGCAGATACACAACGTTTATGAATTTGAATTCATCTAAGATGTCATCCCCAAGGCCTGGAGGATGACCAGGAACATTATCCAAGAGAGGGAGACACTTAAGTGAAAGACCATTCTCCGTTACGTATTTCTTGAGAGCAGGGACAAAAACTAAGTTCATCCACTCTATAAAAAACTGACAGGTCACCCATGCCTTACTATTTGATTGCCACATAACTTATAATTTGTCTTTCAAAACTTTATGAGCTTTAATAGCCCTGGGGTTTCCAGAGTGATACACAATTAGCAGCTTAACTTTACAGTCACCGCTAGCATTAGTGCAAAAGGCAAGAGTAAGCCTATCTTTCATAGGCTTGTGGCCAGGTAGGCTCTTTTCTTCTGCGGTGATAAATGTGTGCCTAGGCATTTTTTTCCAAAACTGCCCAGTTTCATCGCAGTTGGAAACTTGCTGTGGTATGTATCCTTCTTGAGCTACAATAGATTCAAAAGTCTTTATGAAGTCTTCAGCTACCTTAATAAAAATCAAAATAATAATACACAAAACAGGCACAAACACGACGAACAGACAGCAAAGATGTAAACACGAAGACAACACACAAACTGAAGCATTGGGAATCATTGGGAGCTAAGCGAACAGTCTGCCATCTACTGCTGGTGTTTCAAATTATCGCATATCACTAGATCATATCTCAGAATTTTTGTCATATGTTAGGGCGTAAATTTAATTCTTTTTTTTTTACATCATATCTCAAATTTTTCATATGTTAGGGCAATCATATTTCAAGGTATCATTGTATATGCCAGACATCATCATGGCAACTTTAATACCATTATATAAATCTGACTAATATCAACCCTTATTCTGATCCACCCAGCCATTACAAGAAAAATTGCAATCAAATCACAACTATAAGACCAACATTCCCTAAAATTGCCTGAAAAGCAATAACCAATAAGAGTTCTAAGCTGAAATTTCCAGTGATTCTTAGTTTTAATACACTTGTTGACTGTGCCAAAAATTAACAAAATCGGATGATAAACACTTACACATATGAAATTACCCCTGGATTTTTTTATTTTTTCACTGCAGGAACAACTCTTTTGAAAAAAAAAAAAAAAAAAAAAAAAAGTACACCATGGAATTTGTCTCCTCTTAAGCTATCTTTTCATACCAAATACCTTTATATTTTTTGTTTTCTTCATTGTGTAATTGTTGTTAGACTTTAAACATGTTTTTCTCGAAAATTGTTTTTTGGCGCATACGCACCTTGAGCACAGAGGTCCCCATTTATCTAATTGTAATATACAAGAAAGGAGTAATGCTTGTTGGGTACCATCTCCTATTCTCTAATTTTCTATCATGCCTAGCATGAAATTAATGTACAGTTCCATATTTAAATTTTAACTCATGTATTGTTTAAGCTTGGGCTATATTACTTCCTAAACTATTCCAAGTATTTACCTAGTTGTATTTACCTAGTTGTATTTTGCGGGAAGGGGAGCTATGCTCGTGATGTCCCGCCTTTGTATCTTGCAGTGTCTAGTTTGTTTTTAAACTCATGAATGGTTTTTGCGCATACTATTCCATTGTCCAGTTTGTTCCAAGTGTCCAAAACTCTATGAGGAAAACTGTTTTTCTTCAGTTCTCTTCTATAGCTATGTTTTTTTATTTTCTTTCCATGTCCTCTTGTGTTTCTTTTGTCCCAGTTAAGTAAGTTCTCACTATCGAGTACCTCTATGCCTTTCATGATTCTGTAGATGGTCAATAGGTCACCTCTCTCTCTTCTTTGCTCCAGTGTCGGTAACTCCAGTTTAGCCAATCTCTCTTCTATTTATGCTTCTATGCGGAAGGCTATTTCTTCACATCCTTTACATATGTGGTCTTCCTTAATTTGCTCCCATGACCTCTTAACCCCTTCCATACGGTGCCGCACACGTAGGCGTCATGGACTTAGATCTCGGTGGCAGCAGCCAATGCCAGCCGTACGACGTGTCGTAATAATACTCGCATCATAAAATATAGTCACCGCTTATATCGATCGTTCTCTCTTCACCCGTGAATTTTGATAACCATAGAAAATGCGATTACAAAAGAATTAGAAAGAATGTCATTATGGAGGGGCGACTACAATAAATATAATCAAGACGCCGATATGGCAGCCTCGCGAATACACTCGCTCCCCATGACGCCTACGTGTGCGGCACCGTATGGAAGGGGTTAAAGCCTTCCCATATGGAGGAAAGCCAATTTCATCTTTTGCAGCAGTCTACCTGTCTCTCCCATAATTCTGCTGATATGTCTGTCAGGTGACAGGTTGTCTTTTATCATCACTGCCGAATCTTTCTTTTCTTTTGTTTTTGTAATGGGTTCACTTTCCAAGGAATAGTTTAACCCCTTCCATACGGTGCCGCACACGTAGGCGTCATGAGGAGCAAGTGGATTCGCGATGCTGCCATATCGGCGTCTTGATTATATTTATTGTAGTCGCCCCTGTGTTTTTACATTCTCCCAAATGCGCCCTGAATCCCATTCTCTGTGGTTTTCAAAATTCGCGGGTGAAAGAGAGAACGATCGATATAAGCGGCGACTATATTTTATGATGCGAATATTATTTCGTTACGTCATACGGCTGGCATTGGCTGCTGCCCGCGAGATTTAAGTCCCGTATTGAAGTGGTTAAGGATGGTCTTTTGCTACTATTGCCCATTCCCAGTATTTTTCATTCCTTGGTATTGAACTTTATATATCATTCTTGGCTCCATGTAAAAGTAGTGTTTAGATCTTTTTGCAATAGTCTATCATCATCCTCATTTTTCATTCTTATGATTTTTATGTCATCTGCAAGCACGTTGGCATAGCTTATTGTTCCTTCCATTATGTCACTGACACAGACATGAAACATTGGTGCAAGCACTGAAGCTTGTGGAACTCTGCTCATTACTGCTCTCCAGCTTGATATCTTATCCTTTACTACTGTCCTCATGTATCTTTCCTTCAACTTTTTTTTCATCCATTCTAGTAATTTGCCTCTCAGTCCTCCAACACACTCCAATTTCCACAAACGTTGACTGCTAGGTACTTTATCAAATGCCTTCTCTAGGTCCAGGTACACACAGTCAACCCACTTTTCTCTTTCTTGCAGTACATCAATAACTCTCAAGTAAAATCTTAAAAGGTTCGACACACAAGACCTTCTAGATCTAAAGCCAAACTGTCTCTCAGAATGATCATCTTTTCAAGACATTTGGCCCATCAATTTTTCACAATCCTTTCACATAATTTCACTGTTGTGTTGGTTAGTGATATCTGCCTATAATTTATTGGTGTCTCCTTATTTCCACCTTTGTGTACTGACACCACATTTGCACTTTTCCAATCAAGTGGCACACTGCCTTCTAAGACTGTAAATTTTGTCCACTATGAGATCCTGTCAGGTCCTGATGCTTTTATCACATCTAATAATCCCCAGAGATTGAGCACATCCATCACTTCTACATTTATATCTTCTAAACCTGGTTTTTGCTTCCCTCACTTTCCTTAAAAAAAACTCTTGTGATGACTGGTTGTTAACTCATTTATTATTTCTACCTGAGCTGAGGCTTCTTCAGAGGCCTCACCACTCACTATTATCTTGGTGATTACTTCCCTGCATCTCAATTTACCATTCATAAATGTGTAAACCGTTTCGGTTCATCTTTGCATTAATCCACTACATCTCTTTCAAAATTGCTTTCTTCCTCCCTGTGAATTCTTATATGGTCATTCCTAGCTTGTTTGTGAGCTTCTTTTGTTTTATTACAAAGGATTACAAAGGCGGAGCATGCCGACAGGAGACCTTTTGATCCATATCTAGGTCGGATGCGAAAAAAAAATCATATTAATAATAGAATAATAAATAAAAACTATGATAATGTAAATAACAAATAAAATACATAAATAAATGCATAGGTATAGTTAAATAATAAACAAACAGGTAAATAGTAAATAATAATAAATTGACATATAACTAATAATAAATAAAAATCACAGACAAATGATAACAAAACAAAAACAAATAATATAAGATAAATTATAATCATTACAGCATCTTACTTAGGTATTTATCTAAATGATTCTTAAAACTTTGAACTGAACTACATTGCACTACCTGTGCAGGAAGTTTATTCCACTCAACTACACGGTTGGCAAAGTTGTTTCTACCTACTTCCAAATTGAATCTATTTCCGGACAGTTTGAGACCATTGTTTCTTGTCTGATTCTCATTCAATGTAAAAATTTGGTCACTTTTGATGTTGTCAATTCCCTTTAGAATTTTAAAGACCTGTATCAAGTCACCTCTGAGTCTACGCCTTTTTAGGGAAAACAGATTCATATGTTTTAGTCGATTTTCATATGATTTATTTTTGATATTTGGAATCAGTTTTGTGGCTCGCCGTTGTACTCTTTCCAATCTGTCAATGTCTTTAATGAGATTCGGTGACCATACGGAAACAGCATATTCCAAATGTGGACGAACTAACGATTTATATAGCTTGTTAATGAGTGATGGACTTTTGAAATCAAAAGATTGCGCAATCAATCCCAGAATCTTATTTGCTTTCTCAGAGGCTGAAATACACTGCTTGGATGATTTGAGGTCGTTACTGATAATTATGCCGAGATCTTTTTCACTATCCACTTTTGTTAACGAATTTCCAAATAACTTGTAATCGTACTTACTGGTATTTTTACCTATGTGCATTACCTTGCATTTACTTGTGTTAAATTTCATTAGCCACTTTTCAGACCATTGCTGTAATTGATCTAAATCTTCTTGAATATCTAATTGGTTTGAGTGATTATTTGCCACTCCGCACAGTTTTGTATCATCAGCAAATTTGGAAACAGTAGATTTTAGTCCATGGTCTATATCATTTATATATACTATGAATAGAAGTGGCCCAAGAACGGAACCCTGAGGAACTCCACTTGCAACACTTTTCCATCCAGAAGTTTTTCCATTTAAAACAACTCTCTGTTTTCGATCATTCAACCAATTACTAGTCCAACCTAATAGGCTACCACTTATTCCATGCAAAGCTAATTTAGTAAGTAGTCTTTCGTGTGGGACAGTATCAAAAGCTTTTGCAAAGTCTAGATATACTAAATCTATATTGTTTCTTTTGTCATAATTCGAGATAACTGTGTTGTAGATTTCGAGTAAGTTAGTCACGCAAGAACGTTTCCGTCTGAAACCATGCTGGCTATCATTTATCAAACGGTTACTTTCTAAATGATGTTCGATAGCATCTCTGATGATAGTTTCCATTATTTTTCCTATGATTGAAGTCAAACTTATAGGCCTATAGTTATTTGGTTTCTTTTTGTCACCTTTTTTGAATATGGGAGTAACGTTAGCTAGCTTCCATTCTCTTGGGACATCTCCGGATATGATGGATTTCTTGAAAATAATTTCTAATGGAACAACAATCTCATTTTTCATTTCCTTTAAGATTCTTGGATGCCAACCGTCAGGCCCTGGTGTTTTATTAACTTTGAGTTTGTCTATACACCTTTTAATTTTTTCTTTTGTTATATTTACCGTACCGAGTAAGTTTACACTAGACTTTTCACAGGTTTCAGTTTGGAATTCACTTTGAGGTGTTTTGTTTACGAATACCGAGCTAAAATAATTGTTTAAGATATTACACATTCCTTCATTTGAATATTCAAGTTGACCGTCAGCAGATACTAGTGGACCAATGTGATTCCTAACAACCTTTTTATCTCTAATGTAACTATAGAATTCTTTGGATTTCTCAGCGATGTTCATTTCGTATTGTCGTTTTCTTTTTCTTATTGTCTTTTTTAAATCTCTCTGTATTGATACATAACTTTCATAGTCATTAGATACACCCGAGTACTTATATTTCTTATAAGCCTGTCTCTTTTTAGCAATACTTTTTTCAGTTTCTTTGTCGAGCCACTTTGGGCGAGCCTGATTTGGGGGACGTCTGTCCTTAAAAGGAATGTAAGTTTGAATCATCTTAGTGAGCGTATTTTGAAATATTTCCCACATCTGATCTACAGGTCTTTCGTTTAATTTTGCCTCCCAATCTGTAAGCTGAAGCTCCTGACGTAGTTCTATGAACTTAGCTTTACTGAAATCGGGTATTTTAGAAACACAAGTATCTATTCTAAAATTGTTTAGGAGTTTGAATCTAACTAGGTTGTGATCGCTATTTGCAACAGATTCACCGACTTCTACATCAGTTACCATGCTTTCGCGGCTAGTGATCAAAAGATCGAGTAAGTTTCCATATCTTGTGGGCTCTTTTACATGCTGAGTTAAGTAATTGTCACCAAGAAAATCAAACAAGCGACTACCTATATGGCCATGTTCAAGGGTCATCCAATCAATGTCAGTAAAATTGAAATCACCCATTATCAATAAATCCCGGTCGCAGAAACTAGACAGTTCTTGAAATAACAGTTTGTCGTCTGCTAATGATAATGTCTTTGGCCTATATATTACACCTATATTAATTTTTTGTCCATTTGTTTGGGTTAACTTAACCCACAAACTATCATATGCATCCTGTTTCACTTTCTCTAAAACACAAGCATGAACATTGTTTTTAACGTACAATAGAACACCCCCACCTTTCTTGTGGTTTCTATCCTGATGAAAGTGTTTAAATCCCGCAATATTAAATTCAGCTTCGAACTCTGTACCATTTAACCATGTCTCAGTTATTCCTATCATATCGAGATTTTCGCTTTTGACATACACCTGTATTTCTTGAAATTTGTTTCTAATACTACGAGCATTAAAGTACATGGTTTTAAGAAACTCGTGATTATTTCTTTTTGACACATTTTGAATTTCAATATCATATCTTACATTATCATTTTGTTTTTCATTTATACCTTGCTCTATATTATTATTTGGTCCTTCATTGACGTTCAATGCCTCATTAACATTTCTCCTATCAAAATTAACATTTCCCCCATCACGGACATCTGGTCGATCACGGTCATCCGAACTATTTTGTACATTTTGTCCCCCTACGTTACCATGATTCACGCCGGCCTCCCGTCGTTCAGAGACATTATGTCCGGCATCCCTTTCTAAAGTTACATTTTGTCCTCCAGTGACATTATATCCTACCGTGATATTTTTTCCTCCATTATAATTACATCCCATCATGATCTTTTGTCCTCCACTGTCATTACATCCTATCATGATATTTTGGCCTTCATTGACATTCTGTCTGGTATCCCTTCCTAAAATTATATTTTGTCCTTCACTGACATTATATCCTACCATGATATTTTCTCCTCCATTATCATTACATCCTATCGTGATATTTAGTTCTCCACTATCATTACTTCCCATCGTGATCTTTTGTCCTCCACTGTCATTACATCCCATTGTGACATTTTGTCCTATTACATTACATCCTAATGTGACATTTCGTCCTCTAGCGACATTATATCCACTGTCATTACATCCTATCATGATATTTTGGCCTTCATGGACATTCTGTCCGGTATCCCTTCTTCTTTTCCTCCATTTTTCCCAAGCCACTTATGTCACTCCTCTTGTGAGGTGACCACAATTGGCTACAGTAGTTCAGTAAGGGCTGTATTAGGGCCTTCCATAGTGTCAGCATTACTTGTGACTTCCTTGTGGTTCTGAGGACCCACCCTGCCATCCTTTTGGCTCTTGTCACTGCCTCTGAGATATGTTTTTGGAAGCAGCAGTCTTCACTCAGGGTGATACCCAGGCATCTGACTTGTGGAGGTGGGGTAATTTCTTGTCCTCCCTCAGTGTGTAGTGAAGTTGTGTCCATTATAGTCTTATTAGAGCCATGCCTTAACATCTACAAATTTCCCTCATTGAAGGTTGTGTTGCTTCTCTTAGTCTAGGTTTATACCACATCAAGGTCTTGTTGTAGGCAGGACACTTCTCCTGTTACATGGCAGCTTATGCTTGTGTTGTCAGTGAAGGATGAGAGATGGGAACCTTACACTTGTGCTAATATCTCCCATGTGAATTTAAAGACCTGAGGACCCAGAATTGAGCCTTGTGGCATTCCACTGACATCTCTCTCATCTGACTTGTGACTGTCTACCATGAGTGCACATGTCCTGTTAGGAAGTTATATAGCCATTTCCCCAGTTTACCTGTCATGCTGAGGGATTTGACTTTGTGAAGCAAAACACCATGGTTGACTTTGTCAAATGCTTTTGCAAAATCAAGGATCACGACATCCATTTTCTTTCCCTCAACCAGGTTTTAAAGCACCCAGTCATAGTGTGGTAACAGTTTGGAGAAGTAGGACCTTCCTTGCCTGAAGCCATGTTGGTTAGCATTGAGGTGACTATTGTTCTTCAGATATTCAATAATTATGTTTCTGGCACATTTCTCAGTTGTTTATTATGTGTGATGTAAGGGTGATTGGTTTGTAATTTCTGTCATTTCTGGGTAGTGTCTTGTCTCCACCCTTGAAAATTGGGCTTACCGTGTCTTTCTTTAGTTGTTCTGATACTATGCCTGTGTCCACTGAGCATCTCCATAGTTTGTGCAGGGGATGGGCTAGTTCTCTACTGCATTTTCGGAGCTGAGTGGCTGGTTGAATGATGGTTATCAATAAAAAAAAATATTAAGGCTTAGATTTGTCTGCCCAGTGCTTTGAATGTCATTCATATGTAATATATATAAGGGATAGAAAACCTGGATGTGGTGGTGGTGTGGCAATACTTGTACAGAAGAACATATGTTATCAGAATGGACAAAGCCTGAAGAGACAACAAAAGTTGCACATGAAATAAAGATTGGGCAGAGTAGTACACTCTTAAGATATAGTTACTGACCATCCAATACTAAACAAGAGTACAATGCATTGAACCAAGACTTCTAGCAATGGGAAATGAAAAAGTTAACCAAGTACTAGTTTGTGGGGATTTTGATTTTAAAGAAATAAGATGGGAGCAGCACAAGATGGAGGGTGGATAGGAAAGTGAGCATGCCAAGTTTTATGATGCTAGTTAAGAAGTTAGATGCATTTTTGCACCAACATGTCAGAGAATTCACCTGAGCCAGGGAAAGTGATACCCCATCACTACTAAATCTCATATTTACCAAAGAAACACTATGAATAGAGAACATTGTGTACAAAGCTCCAATTAGGAATAGATATCATAGTGTGTAAACATTTCACTTCTTGGTGGAAGGAATGCTGGATGGAATCCAACATAGTCCTAAGAGATGCTATTACAAGGGTGACTATGAAATGGCCAACATGTTTAGTAGTGCTGATTGGGAAGAGGAGTTTAAGGAAAATTGTGTTGAAGACAAATGGCATTTTTTTTTTTACAACAGTACAATGCAGTGATAGAAACCTGTGTTCCACTACAGCAATCCTCTCTAAGTGAAACAACACTTAAACTCAAGTGAATGACTGGAAGAGTAATTACCAAACTTAAGGAAAAGGAGAAGGTCATGGACCAGATACAGTATATACTGTAGGAAGAGAAATGAAATGACAGAAGTCATAAGAGATGCAAAATATAGTTTTGAGAAGAAACTCTCCACTGAGGTATAAATAAATCCTAAGGCTTTTTTTTACTTAAGCCTGAAGCAAGAATAGCTCAAGGAGGATGTAGTACATCTCAAGTGCTCTGATGGCTCTCTTACCTCCACTTTACTTTCCTGAGATAGGTTCTGTACTTAGCAAATAATTCCAGTAGGTATTTATTAAGGAAGGAGGAAGTAATAATCAAATACCAGTACTGAATAATAGCATTTAGGGTGAGATTCTACAGAAGTGTAGATTCACTACAGAAGATGTAAAAACTATGATTGGAAGCCTTAGATCAGAATCAGCACCTGGACCTGATGAAATACATCTTAAAGTACTCTGGGAATGTGTATCTGAACTGGTACATCCGCTTATGATGTATAAAACTTCATCAGGGAACTGTTAAGAAAGGACAAAACAGATTACCTGGAAAGAAATCACCTGCTAAAGAATTACCAACACATGTTTAGAGCAAGGACATTTTGCCTGACCCAGTTGTTCGAATATCTAGAAAAATTAGAAAATATGGAGGATGATGGGGATAGTGCTGATGTTGTATATCTTGACTGCTGAAAGACATTTGATAATGTCCCTTACAGAAGACTTTTAGCTAAATTGGAAACTCTAGGAGTGAGAGGAGAAATATAAAGGTGGATACCATGTTTTCTTGGAAATAGCAAAGGGTCTGTATCAGGGGAACCTCCTTGGAATGGTTGCAGGTATAGAGTGGTGTCTCACAGGGGAGTGTATTAGACCTGGTACTGTTCCTAGTATTCATAAATGACCTGCTAAATAATATCCAGTCAAATGGAAAACTCTTACCTAATGATGCAAAAATTTACTATTGGATAAGAACTGCAGCAGACGACATTACCCTACAACAAGATTTGAATGTACTGAAGGAATGGAGCCAAAGTGGTTGCTCCAGTTTAATGAGGAGAAATGTATGGTTATACATATTGGCAGGAAGAACCCAGGCTGTCAGTACTATTTGGGACAGAAAGTACTGGAGGAAATAAAATAGGAAAAATATCTTGGAGTCATCATTACTAGTAATCTCAAGCCAGTCAGGCAGCTATGGCTGTAGCAAAGGATATTTCAAAACTGGGGTTAATATAAAAGATTATGACATGTCTTGATGTGGATATGCTGATTTTCCTATATAAGGCAATGATAAGGCCGTGTCTTGAGTATTGTGTCCAAGCATGGTCTCCATATATGAGAGGTGACCTAAAGAAGATGAAACAAATACAAAAAAAGGCCACCAAACTTGTCTTGGAACTGAAATACTGTCCATATGAAGAGCAACTAGCCAGGCTAAGACTCACTATACTTGAAGAACTAAGGGCCTAAGGAGACTTGATAGAAACATTCGAAATCATGAAATGTATGGATAAGGTTGGCAATGAAGAATATCGGTATTTTTTTTAGAAGTGCACATCTATGCACTGTAACATTAGAAAAATAAATATTAATTTTGTAAATAATAATACATAATTGTAATAAGTGTTTTTCTTGGCAGAAATCAATATCAGAAAATGCTGCTAAAACCTATGCAGAAACGTATAAAGTCACATAGACTCCAGATTCAGAGGTCTGAGATGACGACGACAGCCATGATGACCACTAGAATTACAGCTACAGCATTACTAAATGCAGGTTAGGTTCAGTAGGTAGGTAGATTAGGTTAGGTTAGAATAGACAAATTTCTTTGGCTTCTGCCTCTTCCAAAACCAAGATGGCATCTCAAGCAACCAAAGCAGCTATGTTTGTGTATTTATAGCCTTTAGCAACTTTTTCTATTGCTGATTCCTGCCAAGAATAACAAATATTACATTGATGTATTATAATTTACAAGATTATTATTTAATTTTCTATTGCTAAATTGCATAGGTGTACATTATTAAAAAAAACAGAATATCTACTGTTGTTTACAAGAGACTGCCACCCAGAAACAAGAGGTCATAACCTCAAGTTAATGAAACCACACAACCAAATGGTAAAGAGGAATAAATTTTTCCATTTAAGGGTGGTGAATAAGACATAAGTGGAACATCCTTACTGTTTAAAAACAGATATAACCAGTATGAGACTGAAAAACAACTGAGGAGAGGCATCCCCTTATGAGCTTTAAGCTCTCTTGCCTCATTTACTTTCACTAAGTTAAGCATCAACTTATAATACTAAAACGTGGGTAGCCACCTGAAGAACTGTCAACCCAAGATAGCTCACCTGAAGAACTGTCACCCTGTCATGGTCTGGGGTGACAATTATTTTTTGGTGTAGGGTCAACTTCGCCCCTCTATTTGACCAATTCGGCCCACCATAGTTAGGTTACATAGGTTAGAGTAGACGAATTTATCATACTTTAAATTCTTCGACCTCCGCATCTATTAAAAGAAATATTGCGTTTCAAGCAGCCGAAGGGCCGAGCTGGCCTGCAAGCCAATTCTTCAGAGGATCCAAAACAATTTTCAAATGTAAAAATAGAAAAGTGATAAATGTGTGCGCGTAATACTGGAACAGAACAGAGGACATTAGGGAGAAGATCCCCTTATTTTGCCCAAACAAGTTCGGAAAACATATGTGTCTTTCTACACAATAACACATTCACCCAAAAGCCTTCAAGCCTTGGCTTTGTCACGAGCTCTGGCGCTGTGCAAATTGGAAGACTATAATTTTGGAAAGCATTTATGCTTATTCCTGCGAAAAATAAAGAACGTCTTTTACTCATGAGCAACAATATATGTTTACTTTAGTCATCACTATTATAAAGTAATCAAATTGTACTTGTCTTTCTCCGTCCCAAAAATCGATGCAAGGTATTCCGCCATGTTTGTTATGTTTGTCAACCCGTTGGTTCTTGTTGTTTACATTTTGCGAGGTTGACAGTTCGATTTGTTTTTTCTTTTTTGTAAATAGTGATCACTAAAATGAAAAAAAAAATGGTATAATTTGAAATACCTTTTTACTTCTATGCTAGTCAACCTTATCTTAGATTAATGACAAATTAAAATTTTGGTGGCGTATAAATATTAGTTTTGTACTTGCAATAAATATTGACATGTTTATAAATTTGACTTTCACAGATTTCGTTGGGTGAGACCCTGGTGGTAGCACACTAGGCATTTCTCGTTAACTTACTACTTGCGTTTACTGACTCTTTCTGCCGGGAAAACTGAACAATTCGCTGGTAAGGACAACGGCGAGTGAACCAACATTCTTGGGGTTTATATTACCTTCTGTATGGCCAATACTCCGTCTCGGGTATTGTTTGCATATTGTTGTACGGTAAAAATCTACTCAGTAGCATGGAACTGATACTTTAGGGTCTAAATGGGGCGCCCCTACGGACCAGAGTCCCACATAATTTTGTGTTAGAGGAAATATCTACTCATAGAGAATTTATGTTACTTTATTATACTGCGACTGTCCCTCCGTTATGTTGCCCCACTACTCTTAATACTGCCCTGTATCACTTCTCTGAAATGTGCATTTCCATTTTTGCCGGGCCCTGTGGTATGGGAGAAAGAATACTGCAACCGCGTCTTCCCATTTGAGTCGTAAAAGGCGACTAACACGGGACGGAGGATAGGACTAGGCATCCTGCTCTCTGTAGCCCAAAGGGGGCATTCAGAAAAAAAAAAAAAAAAAAAACATAGGAGAGTTTGGGAGGAGTTTTCCAGCCAACCACCCGGATGGTGGTGGTGGCCAAGAAGTCTGGTCAACCCCGCCGCACCGTCGACTTTCAATGGCTCAACGCAGCATGCCTACGGGAGACTCACCCCCCCCCCCACCCCACCCTTCGACATGGTAACTGACATTCCCAAGTACTCTTACAAGTCGGTAGCGGATACACATTGGGGATACCACCAGGTGGAGCTCCACCCGGACAGCCGCAACCTCACTATGTTCATCACGCCATGGGGTAAGTACAGGTGTGGTAAGTGCCAAACACGCAGTATTTTGGTAGGAGTTTATTGCGGAGATCTACACACAAGTAAGACAGGAAGTGATCTGTCACAAGCGAATGCTTGGGGGGCCTAGCTGGGCATTAAGACGCGCCCGTGGCCTACTTTCTGTTACATTGTTGCTAGGCGGGAAAAAGATTGGGCAAAACAATACATACTAACATATCTAGGTATATACATAGAAATATACAGTAACAAGAGAACAATTACATATAATGATGAATATGCATGCAAAATGGTTAAGGGTAACATATATTTAGTTCCTTAATTCTACGACGTGTACAATTGGCATAGACGCATACGCGTTTAGCGTACGCCTAATGGCGTATATATATTCGGTTATATAATTATGTATAGGCACTTATATAATGTAATGACTACATAGGCTTACTTATACAATACATTTACAATAGATATATGTTGATATTAAGTACTCATGTATAATAAAGAAGTATGACATATACATTAAAGGAGATACATATACAATAAATATATACAATAATTAAGTAAGGAAGGGCTTGGCTACACAGGTATCGCCGCACCCCTATGGGCCACTGCTCTGCTGGTGATGTATACACGAAGCGGTTCGATGACGCCATACAAGAGATAATAAGGAAGCACAAATGCCTGGATGACACCCTGTTGTACGACAGCAGCATCGAGGACGCATTTTGGCATGTCTATGACTTCCTGGAAACCTGCGCGGCTATGGGCATCACACTAAAACCGGAGAAATTCCAATTCACCAGGAGAGAGGTGGACTTCGTAGGATTCAGAATCAGCTGGGAGGAGTACAAACCCATGGAAGATCGGCTGACAGCTATCAGAAACTTCCCTATGCCGCCCCAGCCCACCATCACCGACATCAGAGCTTGGTACGGATTCGTAAATCAGCTGGTACCATTCCTCGGCACTGCTCCCGTCATGAACGCATTCCGGGAGCTCCTGAAGAAGCCATCCGACAAGTACGTCTACTGGGACGAGCAACTCCTTACCAAGTTCCACCAGGCCCAGGACCATCATCTGCCAACTCGCCAGGGACGGCCTGGCACAGTGGCGGACTTAGCCTACATGGCGCCCTGGGCGAACCTCACCTTCGGCGCCCCCCTTCCACAATGCACATAAAATGCTTTGCTTCTCCCCCTCCACAATGTAAATAAGAAGTTTAAGACGACCAAAACTTTCACAAAACAACTTTTTATTGAAATATTTATTGCTACTACAGAATAAAAATAAATAATTTGCGAATTTCACAAACCTTGCAAAAAATAAATAAATAAATAGAATTTATTGGACCACAATACAACTCCCATCTAAACCCTTGCTTTTCTCACTTTCCTAGCTGCAAAGTCATCAACTAATTCATGATAAGAAATATTTTCAGCAACTGTGTGATTTATGCTGATGGTAGCCAGAGCAGTGAGGCGTTCCTGTGACATAGTTGACCTCAGGTAGGACTTTATGAGTTTCAATTTCGAAAAGCTCCTCTCTGCTTCAGCAGCAGTGACTGGAAGAGTAATAGCAATCCTGAGAGCAGTCCACAAATTTGGATATATTTCAGAGAGCTCCTTTTCGTGGATAAATGTTAATTGCTCAAGCAAGGACATAGTTTGTGATGGCATGTCTGGCAAGTTTTTCAGCTCATGTTCAAGCTCTCTACCATTCAAGTCAGAATGGCCCTAAACTGTAGTGTAGTGCAAAGATCCTCACATTTTTTGGTCAGCTCCTCAAATGTGAGATTATGAAAATTAGTCAGCACACCAAACTTCTCTCCCACATTTTCCAAGGTGGAAAATCTTTCCTGAATGGCTGACATTGCAGCATCAACGACTGCATTGAAGAATGTCACCTCCAACTTCTTCAAAGCATCATTTAAGGGATCATCACATGCTTAATAGGAGAAATGCCGCTTTGTAGACCTTAGCCGTTTCTGATTTAACACAGCGTCCATATTCATTTGTTCACAGATATCTTTGGCAGCCATCTGTGCCGCAACAAATCCTGTTGCCCTGTAACCACAGAGAACTCTCTCTGTCTTCTTTAGGAGATTTGTTGCAACATCAAATTGCATGCTAGGAGACTGCATCTGCTTGCCCACATGCTGAATTTGGCACAACAGATCGTACCACACAACTGAACAAATGGCGAGGCGGTATGATCCAACCCCCTCTGCAGGAGACTGGGCCTCAACCTTTATTGCAGAATCTTTGGTGTGATCTCTCACCTCGATCAGTGCATCTCTCACTGCAGCTGTTTGATATCTTAGGGGCTCCACACTCTTGATCTTGCTCTCCCATCTTGTATCAGACCACATCTTTAAGGTGATATTCACATGTTTTTTCAAAATAGCCCATCGTTGTGTGGAGGCTGTAAACAAGTAAAGCTTCTGCAAGATGCCAAAGTAACTTGTGGCATTAATAGATTCCTTGGCAGCATCGACCACTACCAGATTCAGAGAATGAGCCCCACATGGAACAAACAGAGCTCTGGGATTCATTTCAAGTAGCCTGGATTGAACACCCTTGTTTTTTCCTTTCATGTTTGCCCCATTGTCGTATGATCGCCCTCTACAGTCCATGAAAGGAATTTTTAACTCTTCCAGTCTCTTCAAAATCATAGAAGCCAAATGCTGACCAGTCGACTCTTCAGCCTCCAAGAACCCCATGAAACGTTCCATTATATGGGGTTTCCCCTCCAGTGATACAAACCGAACCACAACTGACAGCTGTTCATTGTGGCTGATTTCTGGAGTGCAATCTAGAATTATTGAGAAGAACTTAGATTGTTTGATGTCAGCCACCATTGCTGAAATGATCTCGCTACTCAACAAATCAATGAGCTCGTTATGTATGTGGTGGCTAAAGTAGCTGATGTGACTGGAGGTCTCCTTTTGGACACGGTTAATGTGCTCTTTCATTATAGGGTCAAATTGTGCCATCAGCTCAACTTCTTTCAAAAAATTGCCATTCGATGGTGAAAACAACTTTTCTCTGTGTCCCCTGAGTGCCAAATTCCTAACCGCCAAAGAATGCACAATAGCAGTAAGACGTGTTAGCACTGCTTTCCATCTTGATTTCTCAGCCTCCAGAAATGCCATTTCCTTCTTGTCAATAGTTTCCCCTCTTTTCATTCTCACTGCCAGCTCTTTCCACGTTTTCATAGATTTTAGGTGTTCTGGACTGTTTTCGTGTGATGTGAGCAATGAACCTACGTGCTTCCAGTCTGAAAGTCCCTGTCTTGTTAAATGTATCTTTCTCTTGGTAAATAACGTGCAACAGAAACAGAAGAGGCTGTTGTTTTTTGATGAATAGACTAGCCAACTTCTGGTCATATTCTCACCACTAATCAAAGACTTCCTGAAGTAATGATGGCGGCAACTTCTCCCATCACTCTCGTTTTTAGGAAATATGAAATCAGATGATAATTGGGTCGGTCCTCTCTCTCTCTCTCTCTCTCTCTCTCTCTCTCTCTCTCTCTCTCTCTCTCTCTCTCTCTCTCTCTCTCTCTCTCTCTCTCTCTCTTCGTTACGTGTATCGTACGCGTCAAAGTCCGTCTCTCTCTCTCTCTCTCTCCTTTTATGGGACTTTTATACATTCGGTATAGATAGACTCAGGCGCTCATGGTTTGATCTGCATTTGGAAGGGGGCAATGCCGCCCCCTCCCAAGTGCCGCCCTGGGCGACCGCCCATACCGCCCATAGGAAGAACCGCTACTGGCCTGGCATATAAGTCTCGCCTCACGGCCGCCGTCACCGACTGGAGCAAGGAGGGCATCGGATTCGTGCTCCTTCAGCAATACTGCGGGTGCTCATCCCCCGACACGCCCTTCTACTGCAAAAGGGGTTGGCGCCCCGCGTTGTGTGGCAGCAGCCATCTCACCCCCGCCGAGTCGGGCTACGCTGCGGTGGAGGGAGAGGCCCTCGCCGTTGCGTGGTGCCTACAGAAAGCGAGGCTGTTCCTCCTCGGGTTCCCCAACCTCATCATCGTCACAGACCACGCCCCCCTGACTAAGCTACTGGGGGATCGGGCCCTGGCGGACATAGCAAACCCTCGCCTCCTTAGGTTCAAGGAGAGGACCTTACACTTCAAGTTACAAGTAAAGTACCTACCCGGAAAGCGTAATTCCGCTGCGGATTGCCTATCACGCTACCCGCGACCTCAGGGCTGAGCCCAGCAGGACCGACATCGACCTCGACGAGGACCTAGCTGCAACAGTAGCTGCCGCAGTCTCAGCTGCAATCACGCAAGAAAGATTCGTAGTGGACGAGGAGTGCGTCAGAGAGGCCGCTGTTGCAGACCCAGTCTACCAGATGCTACTAGCGAAGGTCTCCGCTGGCGATTGGCACCCTAATAAATCACAAGAAGTGGCTTGCCTTCGCCCAATCTATGGGGTTAGAGAGAGGCTGGCCGTCGCGACAAGATGTCGTGACATACACGTTTGACCAAGGATGCATCCGCCTCGTCATCCCCGAAGCTCTCCGCCAACGAGTAGCAGCTAACCTGCACGTGGTCCACTAGGGCGTCGACTCCATGCTCCGCAGGACCAGGCAGGCGGTCTACTGGCCAGGGATAGAGGGCGACCTCCAGCATCACAGGCGGTCTTATGATGAGTGCTAGGCCCACACCCCACCCTTACCGGTGGAAACACTCATCGTAACCCATCCCCCTGAATACCCGTTCCAATGCACAGTGGCAGACATGTTCCAGCACTAGGGTCACATGTACATGGCGTACGCGGACAGGCTGACAGGCTGGCTGGAACTGGCCCACTTTCCCAGTGCTACCTCATCCAACCGAATCAAGACGCAACTGCGGAGGTAGTTCACCCGCTGGGGAGCCCCACAACAAATATCGACAGACGGTGGAACGAATCTGGTCAGTGAAGAAATGGCAGAGTTCTTCAAGAAATGGAGTGTCTCGGCAAGACTTTCGTCCGCCCATTATCCCCAATTCAATGGCAGGGTAGAAGCCGCGGTCAAGGTCGTGAAGCGTCTCATCATGGCCAAGACCGACGGCGGAGGCAGCCTCGACACAGATACAGCCTCACTGGCCCTACTTCAGTACCTAAACACACCACTTCGGGGAATCAACAAGTCGCCCGCGCAGCTAGGTTTGGATAGACAATTACGGGACGGGGTGTCCACCGCCGGCCGACACCTAGTCATTCAACTGGGGCTGGGCACTTCGCCAACGGGAGAAACAGATGGTTGACAACGGCGAATTCCTGGTCAACAATGGCCCAGCAAGAACCCTGCCACCCCTCCTCCCCGGTGCCCGCGTGCGAGTGCAGAACTAGGCTTCAAATGTCTGGGACTGGACCGGCACTGTTGTCGAGACACTCCCACATCGGCAGTATACCGTCAGGCTGGACGGCAGTGGTCGAGTATCCAGAAGGAATCGTCGCCACATGAGAACCATGATCACGACACCCGAGGGGCTATCTCCATCACCACCGACATCACACAGCACACCCTCGCCCGCCCCCCAGGGCCAACGCCTAAGTCGCTTACACAGGCAATCACGGCCACCCGCATGGTTAAAAGACTTTAGTCAGAAAGGATGCAACCACTACTCTCTGGAGTTCATTATACAGGGGTCGCGCACCCATGTTACGGCCACATTGTATACCTTTGTACACTTTTGCCAAAAATCATGTTATGTTCATGCTGTTCTGTATGTACTGTATTATAGTATAAGTTAACTCATGACAGTTATCATGGTTTATCTCGGAGGGTGTAGGATGTACGATAGTTTAGGCAGCCGAGCGCTGCCGACATACATCTGTATGCAAGCATGTAAGACAGTGTACGCCTAGAGATCTATGGTGTTTGATTAACGCCAAACAGGAGTGTAGTTAGGAGGGTGTCGGGAGTGAAGAGAGGGCGAGGGAGAGAAGGGGTGGCTATACTAGTAAGTGAAGAGATAAGTAAATGTGTGGTGGAGTGGAAAGAAGTTTCTTCAGGGTTAATATGGGTGAAGGTGAAACTGGGAAGGGAGATGTGGGTCTTTGTAAGTGCATATGGCCCTGGTAGTGAGAAGAGTGTAGAGGAGAGAGATTTTTTTTTATGGCTTTAAATGAGTGCATAGAGAGTTTAGGGAGAAAAGTCAATGTAGTGGTATTGGGAGATCTCAATGCTAGAGTAGGAGATGAACCAATAGACGGAGTGGTCGGGGAATGTGTAGTGCCAGAATAAAAATGGTAGTGGAGAGTTGATGGTGGAGATGTGTTTAGAAAGTTGATGATAGCTAACAGTGTTTAGGAAGAAAGTCAAGCATAAGTACACATGGGAGAGAGTGGTGGATGGAAAGGTGGTAGATAGGGCTTTAATGGACTATATAGTGATACCCAGGAGAAGAGTAGGAAATTTTTGGATGTATATGTTCTTTCTTGGAGAAAAGTAGGAGATAAGCCAGCTGATGTTTGCGGACGACACTGCGCTTGTAGCAGGATCAGAGGAGGGATTAAAGAAGTTAGTGACAGAGTTTGGGAAAGTGTGCGAAAAAAGGAAGTTGAAGATAAATGTGGGTAAAAGTAAGGTGATGAGATGTACAAGGGGAGAAAGTGGCAGCGGACTGGAAGTGAGTATTAAGGGAGACTGAAGGAAGTGGATAGCTTTAGATACTTGGGTGCAGTAGAGGTAGAATGTAGATTGAGAGAAGCGAGTAAATGCCTTGGTGGAATAAAAAGTGTAATGAGAAATAGACATCTGGGAATGGATGCTATGAGGAGATTGTATGAAGGAGTGATTGTGCCGACAGTACTGTATGGGGCAGAAACATGGAACATGAGAGAGGAAGAGAGAAAGAGTTTGAATGTGTTTGAGATGAGTTGTCAGAGAAGTATGATAGGGGTTAGTAGGCGGGATAGAGTGACAAATGAGGAGGTGAGGAGGAGAACGGGGGTGGAAAGGGAGTTGGGAGATAGGGTGGATGAAAGAGTATTGGGGTGGTTTAGACACATGGAAAGAATGAGTGAAAAAATATTAGTAAAAGAGGTGTGGAAGGAAGATGTGGAGGGAGTGAACATGAGTGGGTGACCTAGGATGAGGTGGATGGATAGGGTAAAAAGGGGTTTGGGAAAGAGAGGAATGTCTGCTGAGGAAGGACGGGAGAGGACAGAAGATAGGGGTGAATGGAGAAGGGTTGTATATGGATGATGTTGTAATGCATGAGATGGAATGGGTGGGGGATGGGGGGTGAGGGAGTATGTGTGAGATAGATTTGACGCAGCCCGAAGGAATTTCTCCCCGTCTTCTTTTCTGCATGAGGGGGACAGAGAGGGGGGTTGACCGATTTAATGAAGCGGCCATGCTGTGGATGTGCTGTGTCTTGCGACACTGCTTCTGACCCAGGGCAGTGGGAAAGATGCAGGGATGACCCGTTATCCAGGAGGTGCCAAGATAAGAGGGAGGGAAGAAGGTGGAGGGGAGTGTAGTGTGATAGGGATGGAATGGGTGGGAGTGGTTTTTACGCTTTTATTTTTTGGCTACTTCTCTTATAAGGAGGAAAAAAGCCCTTGGTATATGTATGTATGTACATGTTCTTAGGAGAGAGAGTGGGGAATATCAGATAATTTTTTGGTGGAAGGTAAGTTGAGAGTGGAAGATAGATGGGGAAAGAGGAAAAGGACAGAAAGTAAGCAGGTGTTTAGAGTAAACTACTTAAATGAGAAAGAAAAGGAGAAGTACAAGAAGAAGCTGAGAGAAGAGTGGGAGAAAATGAAAGATAGAGCTAAGAGTGGAGAAGGAATGGGGATTTTTGAAGAATAGAGTCACAAAATGTGCAAAGATGGTGTGTAGAACAAAGAGGTTGGGAGGAAATAGAAGGAAAGATAGTAAGTGGTGGGATGATGAAACAAAGAAGATTGTAGTAGAGATGAAACGAGCATTCATAGATTGGTTGCAAAATAGGACAAGAGGTATGAGAGGTATAGAGAAAAGAGAAGTAAAACATAAGATAAATGAGGCAAAAAAGGAGAGCGAATGTAAAATGGTGGAAGGGTGTGAGAGAACATTTTGAAAGTAATAAGATTATGTTTTAGGAGGAAATCAAGAGAGGAGGGGGAGGCGAATCAAGTATGTGCAGGTGGAGAGATGATAATAGAAGAAGCGGCGATAAGAGGAAAATGGGCAGACTATTTTAGGGAGTTGCTAAATGTAAAGGAGGATAGGGAGAAAAAGGTTGTTGCAGTGGGAGGCGTTAAGAAAATGAGTGATGGGTGAGGAAAATGGGAGAGAAATAAGAAAAGATGAAGTGAAAGCAGTTATTAAAGTAATGAGAGCAGGTAAGGCACCTGAGTCAGATGGGTGTTATGCAGAGTGTCTAAAAAGGGAGGTAAAGTGCTGGTGGACCGGCTGGTGAGGTTGTTTAATGTTTGTCTAAAGAGGGTAGAGTGCCGGAGGACTGGAGGACTGTATAGTTCCGCTTTACAAGGAAAAAGGGGACAAGGGTGAATGTAGTAGTTTCAGAGGGATCAGTTTGTTGAGTGTAGTTGGGAAGGCTTATGGGAATGTTTTGGTTGAGAGGATTAGAAGAGGAACAAATGGAGCAATTGGTAAGGAACAGTGTGGGTTTAGGACAGGCAGGGGTTGCGTGAATAATTTTTTTGTCTTAAGAAAAGGGTAAGGATGTTTTTGGAGCCTTTATAAATTTGGAAAAGGTTTATGGCAAGGTAGACAGGAAGGCATTATGGGAGGTTTTGCAGATATATGGGATAAGGGGAAAGCTGTTAGGAGCAGTCAAAATTTTTACAAGAGTAGTAGAGCCTGTGTTAGAATTAAGTATGGAGAGAACAAGTGGTTTGAGGTAAAGGTGGAACTTCGCTTGGGATGTGTCATGTCGCCATGGCTGTTCAATGTGTACATGGATGGGGTGGTGCGGGAGGTAAATGCAAGGGTATCGGTCAGGGGATTGGAGATGGCCAAAGAAAATGGAGAAAAGTGTGAGATAAGCCAATTGTTATTTGCTAACGACAATGCGCTTGTAGCAGGATCAGAAGAGGGATTAAGGAAGTTAGTGACGGAGTTTGGGAAGGTGTGCGAAAAGAGAAAGTTGAATATAAATGTGGGTAAAAGTAAGGTGATGAGATGTACAAGGGGAGAGGATGGAAGCAATTTGGAAGCGAGTTTTAAAGGAGAGAGGATTGAGGAAATGTATAGTTTTAGGTACTTGGGGTCGCATGTGACAGGAAAGGGAGGAGTGGAGGTGGGTGTCGAATGTAGATTAAAAAGTGTAGTGAGAAACAGACATTTGAGAATGGATGCTAAGAGGAGATTGTATGAAGGGGTGATTGTGTCGATAACACTGTGTGGGGCAGAAACATAGTACATAAGAGAAGGGAAGAAGAGCTTAAATGTGTTTGAGATTAAATGTTTGAGAAGTATGGTAGGGGTTTCTAGGCTGGATACAGTGAGAAACGAAGAGGTGAGGAGGAGAGCGGAGGTGGAAAAGGAATTGGAAGATAGAGTTGATGAAAGAATATTGGGATAGTTTGGACACATGGAAAGAATAAGTGAAGAAAGATTAGTAAGAGAGTTGTGGAAGGCAGAGGTGGATGGGACTAAACATATGGGGACGAAAGAAGATGAGATGGATGGATGATGTAAAAGGGGGCGTTGAGCAAGAGGAGGATGTCTGTTGAAGAAGGAAGGGATAAGACATTAGATAGGGATGAGTGGAGAATGGTTGTATATGGATGACGCAGTGATGCATGGAAGGGAGTGGGGTGGGGGAGGGGGTTCGGGAGTGGTTATGTGTGAAGGATTTTGACACAACCCGAAGGGATTTCTCCCCGTCTTCTCTTTTTCTGCCTGAGTGGACGGAAAGTGGGATTGCCGATTAAACGAAGTGACCTTGCTGTGGATGTGCTGTGTTTTGCTACATTGCTTCTGCAGAACCCAGGGTAATCGGAGAGATGCAGGGATGACCCGTCATCCAGGAGGAGCCAAGGAAAAAGGGAAGGAGGGAGGGTTGATGAATGGGAGTGGAGTGGGTGGGGATGAAATGGGTGGGAGTGGAATTATGCCTTTTGATTTTGGCTACCTCCCTTGTAAGGAGGAAAAGCCCTTATATATGTATGTACTGTATGTACGGTCAATAATCAACCCAGTGCAGGGTACTTTGGACGGGAGATTGGTGACTGAAATGACAATTTACAATGTTCTTTTCACGTATGTTGGGTTTGTCAGACGGTGATCAGATTAGGTTAATATGTGAACTGGTAATGATACAGGTCAATATGGTTCTTCCATTCTTCTTTTAATGCTGTTTTAAAATGATTAACCGAAGTGGCGTTCACTGTTGTCGACTTCAGATTGCCCCAAGCTCTTACAAAATTATAGTCAAGGAAAGTATCTCAGACTTTTGTAGCCTGGGCAAACCGAATTTTTAGATCATGACCTCAGGTATTCTGACCATGGACACGTTGCAGCATTTGATGGTTGGGGCATCTGGAACATCTCGTATCCATATTCACTAAATCGAAGCCATGCATGATTTTGTGTCTGAATAATGCCTACCCGCTGTCCTCTATTAAGTAAAGTTGGTGTTAGGCGTAATCATTACGACCGGTCCTCACCTCCTCACTCACCGGTCCTCACTCCTTCGCTTCACCTCTTCTCGGCGTCTCACGGCCCCCAAGTGGCCCTATGGGACACACTCGCATCTACTCAGCTGGGACAAAGCCTCCTTGAGGGAATCACTCGTGGGACCCCAGGATGACTAACCAGCGCTAGGGTCTGCCGTATGACCATCACACAAAGCCCCCTTCAGGAAATGTGCAGCCCATCAGCTTCAGCGATGACTACCTCGGCCAGCACATGACACTGGATTAATTGAGGAACGCCTACCCTTTGTCTTCGTGAGCCACCGGCGTCAGAACGTTCTGCTTCCGACTTCCCACGCAGCACACGTGACCTCACAGCAATTAGGAGCACAGGTCATGACCTGGCCGTGTATATAAGGAGCTGAACGGACGTCGAAGATGCAAATAGCCTCGGACAGTATACGTGAGCCTAGCTCGCTGCTCCTTGCTTTCTCGCCTCCTCCCACCCCACATTTTTAATCCCCGCAAGCAGATCGCCGGAGACACGACTTGGAATACAGTCGTCACCTCCCTCGTCGCCCCCACCCCCTGGCGCCCAACATTTATTGCTAAATAAACCAAGCTCTTTCTCCATCAGAATTTGCCTTCGACCAGCTTAATATTTGACGGCTCAACGTGGGACACAGACTACCGGCCTAACATTTGGTTGCCTAACGTGGGGCAGACTACCAGCCTAACAGTTGGCAAATTCAATTCCTTAACTGTTCCTCATATGAAAGTTCTTTCAGTTCTGGTACAAGTTTTTTTTTTCTTTCTTTTGTCTTCTGTGTTTTTTCCATTTTTATCCATATATATTTCAAACATGGGTGTCCACACACAGATGGCATATTCTGGATGGGGGGGAGCGTATCAGGGATTTGTACAGCATCAAAAGTCTCTCGCTGTTTATATACTGGAATACATGCCTTAGGCAACCTATGATTCTGTTGGCTTAGTTGACAATGTGATGATAGGGTCCGCCCTAAACTCAAGACCACTAGTCAGAAGGCCCAGTAGTATTTTTTAGAACTTTAGGTTAGGTTAGTATATTTCATGAAGTACATTTTACTTTTTCCAGGAGGTATTTGAAGTAAATGTTTACTTTTTCCAGGAGGTGCCAAGATAGGAGGGAGGGAGGAGGGTGGAGGGGAGTGGAATATATGGGAAATGAAATGGGTGGGAGTGATTTCTATGCCTTTTTCTTTTTGGCTACCCCCCCGTGTAAAGGGGAAAAGCCTTTGGTATATGTATGTATGTACATTTTACTTTTTTATTTAGTGTATTTAATTTCAAATTAGGTTAGGGCAGGTTAGGTTAAATTAGTATATTTTATGAAGTATATTTTCTATTTTCTATTTAGTATATTTCATGAAGTATGTTTATATGAATTTTGTTTTCTCATTCAAATGGCATTCAGGATATACCATAAGCTTGTACTTTATATTCATATATAGAAAATGGGTCAGTGTAGTCAGAGACCATCCATAATCTCTTTGGAATTTCAGCAACTATCCTTTCTCCTATATTTCTAGGGCTGATACTGTAAACATTTCCTCAGCACACACACACACACACACACACACACACACTTTCAACGAACGGACGGCTTGAAGAACGTTCTGAAGAAAAGTGAAGATTGTGGATCCCAACGCAAAGAGAAGTGCCTTTTTGTATTTACAGGGTGGGGGGAAATTGCTCGTGGGGTAGTGGGAAAGTAAGGAAAGAGGAGAAGGGGAGGGATTGCTGGGAAAATGGAAGGTAATGAGGAAGTAGAGGACTTGGTCCAAATAGACCGCCGTAAAGTAAACAAAAGACCACAAGACGAGCTGGAGGACGACGGAATGTCTAATAAGAATGTAAAGATTAGAAGTATAGATAGGAACAATACAGTAGAAAGTGATGAGAATATTTTCAAGGGATTTAAAGAGAGTGGGGGGGACACAAACCCCCCCCCCCGACTGACAAGACTAGAGAAGAAGGTTGATAAGGTGATCGAGGACTTGGAGAGTAGGTTAGGTCATATGAACACCATTTTACAAAGGGTTGAAAGATTGGAAGAACTGGAAAAGGCGAATAAAAACTTAACTGATGAAATAGAAGACCTAAAAAGACAGTTAAAAGAGGTAAAGGTGGAGAATGAGGAATTGAAGAAGAATAGTAAAGAAAACAGAGAAACGATAGCTAAAGAAAGTAAAAATTGGAAGAAAACCCAAGAAGGAAATAAGGTTTCATTCACTGACATAGTCAAACAGCAATTGAAAGAACATAATGAAGACTCAGTTATTAAAGTGATGAGACAAAAGAAGAATATAGTAAGGGATTTAGCAGACAAGAAGAAATGTATAATTATATTAGGAATGGAAGAGAAACACAACACAGATAGAACCACAAGAATCAAAGAGGAAAATGAAAAAGTAAGCCAATTACTAGAATCAGTTCAGGAAGATGAACCAGAAATTATGAAACAAATCGAAGAGAAATTTAGACTCGGAAAGTATAGCACAGACAAGACCAGACCAATTAAGATTAAATTCAAGTCACAAACAACGGCAGAGAATATCTTATCCAAAACAGGGAAACTAGCAACAAGTGAACAATACAAAAAGATATGGATAAAAAGAGAAATGAATAAAGAGGAAAGAGAGGAAGAAAAGCAGAAAAGACTGGAAGCTAAGGCAAAAAACGAGAACAGAACGGAGTCAGAGAAAGAGAGATTCTATTGGAGAGTAGTGAACATGAAACTAAGGAAGTTCGACATACAAAAGAAAAACATAAGGGAAACAGAGAACACAATGGAAGTGGCAGAAAACTAAGAGTGTCTTACACAAATATAGATGGATTAATAACAGGATTGAATGAGCTGAATGATTATTTGAAAGAAAAAGAACCGGACATAATGGGAATTGTAGAAACAAAATTAAAAGGCCCACTACCACCCAACAGTGTAGGACATGATGCATACAATTATTGGATTAGAAACAGAGAGAAAAAGGAAGGGGGTGGAGTTATGTTCCTGACTAAGAAGGATATAAACGTGAAAGGTGTCATATATGGAAAGAATACAGTAGAGATGATTATGATAGAAGTGGAAGACAGAGATAAGAAGAGCAGAAAATTTGTGATCAATTATGTGCCTCCGAAAACAGCCTCATGGGAGGAGAGTGAATATAAAAGTATGTTAGAGGACACAAAGATAGCATTAACTAAAATAATTGAAGACGGAGGAAGAATAGTTATGATGGGCGATTTTAATTGCAAAGAAATCTGCTGGGAAGAAATGACAGTAAAGAGTGGTGATGACTCATGGGGAAATGCTCTACTTGAGATGATTACTGACCATTCAATGACACAATGGATACAAGAGAACACTAGGTATAGAAATGAAGAAGAACCATCGAGGCTAGACTTAATAATTACATCTGAACCTAGAATAGTGGACAAGATTGAATATAAAACACCAATAGGTAAAAGTGACCACATATTGATTGAACTGGAACTTAATGAAGAAAAATATATGAAAAGAAATGAACAATATAGAAAAGGAAGAATGATGTATGAAAAAACAAACTTTGATAAAATAAGAGAATTCTTCCAACAAGAAAACTGGGAAGAAATATACAAAGAAGAAACATCAGTGGAAGAGAAATGGAATATTTTGACAAAAATTTACAAAAAAGGAGTGGAAAAGTATGTCCCAAGACAAAAACAAGAAAAAGAATATGTAAAATGCTGGTACAACAAAAGTTGTAGGGAGTTAAAAGACAAAAGAGACAAAGCCTGGACCAGATGGAAAAAAGACAGAAGACCTGAAAAATGGAAAATATATACTGGTTATAGAAATGAATATGTACAAAAGTGCAGAGAGGAAAAAAGAAAATATGAAAAAGATGTTATAGAAAAGTGTAAAGATCAACCAAAACTATTCTACAGATTTGTAAACAATAAACTGAAAAACAAACAAGACTTGGAGAAATTAAGACAAGGAGGAGTTGAATACACTGAGGAAATGGAAATGGCAGAAATTATGAACAAACATTTTAAATCAGTGTTTACAAGGGAAAATATACAACCTGAAGAGATTGAGTGGAAAGAAAAAGTCCCCCCTATGGAAGAAATAGAAGTAACAAAGAATGAAATATTGACACACTTGGGTAATTTTGATGTCAGAAAATCGCATGGGCCAGATGAAATAGCAAACTGGATTCTGAAAGAATGCAGGAATGAACTGGCAGACAAAATACATAGCATAATAAGCAGTTCCTTAAAAGAAGGAAAAGTTCCAGAAGATTGGAAAAAAGCAAATATAGTACCTATATATAAAGGAGGAAATAAAGAAGAACCTACCAACTATAGACCAGTCTCTCTAACAAGTACAATAGCAAAAATTTGTGAAAGAATTATCAAAAGTAGATGGGTAAAATACTTGGAAAAAAACAACGTACTAAATCCAAGGCAATTTGGATTCAGACAAGGACGATCATGCGTCACCAATTTAATATGTTTCTATTCAAGGCTAATAGATATAATACAAGAAAGAGATGGATGGGCTGATTGTGCATTTCTAGACCTAAAAAAAGCTTTTGACAAAGTACCACATAAGAAGTTGCTTAAGAAATTAGAATATGAAGGAGGAATACAAGGTAAATTGCTAAATTGGATGGAAGACTTTTTGCAAGAAAGAAAAATGAGAGTAGTGATAAGAGATCAGCACTCAAAATGGAATGAAGTAATAAGCGGTGTCCCGCAGGGAACAGTTCTGGCCCCAATAATGTTTGCTATATATATTAATGATATGGATGAAGGAATTGAAAGCTATATGAGCTTCTTTGCAGATGATGCAAAACTACTGAAAAGAGTGAAAACTGAAGAAGATTGTGAATCACTACAGAGAGATCTAAATAAAGTACAAGAATGGAGTAGGAAGTGGGAGATGGAGTTCAATACAAAAAAGTGTAGTATAATGGAATTTGGAAAAAGCAAAAACAGAATAACAGGATCATATAATTTGGGAGAAGAAGGAATAAAAAAAGTAGAAAATGAGAAGGACCTGGGAGTCATTGTTATGAATAATATGTCACCTGAGAAACATATAAATAAGATTTTTGGAGAAACTTATAATTTAATAAGAACAATCAAAGTGGCATTTACATACCTGGATGAAGAAATGGTGAGGAAAATCCTAATCACCCTGATAAGACCAAGATTGGAATATGCAGCAACGATATGGTCACCAAGTACAAAAAAATGTATAAAAAAACTTGAAAGAATACAAAGAGCAATCACAAAACTGGCACCAACACTCTCAAAACTATCATATGAAGAGAGACTACAAAAACTTAAACTACAGACACTAGAGCAAAGAAGAGAGAGAGGAGATTTGATAGCTATTTACAGAATCATGAAAGGCATAGAAATTACTGATAGAGAGAATCTGATAAAATGGGATGACAGAAATACAAGAGGACACGGAAAGAAAATAAAAAAAAGACAGCTATAGAAGAGATTTGAAAAAGAACAGCTTTCCTCACAGAGTAATAGACAGTTGGAACAAGTTAGATGAGAAAGTGGTGTGTGCAAAAACAATACATGAATTTAAAAATAGTTTAGATAAAATGAGATATGAAGACGGGACCCCACGAGCATAGCTCCCCTTCCCGTAAAATACAACTAGGTAAATACAACTAGGTAAATACACACACACACACACACACACACACACACACACACACACACACACACACACACACACACACACACACACACACACACACACACACACATATATATATATATATATATATATTTCTCTTTTTTTTGGCTATAGTATGACTCACCAATTTTCTGACTAGCGGGCTTTCTGACGAGTGGGTTTTCTGACTACTGGGCCTTCTGATTAGTGGGCTTCTGACTATAGGGCCTTCTGGCTACAGGAGCTCCTGATTATAGGAGTTTCTGTGATGATGGTGCTCTGCAAATTTCAGTTTGTTGTTGATGATGACGCCATGATCTCTTTCTGATGTGGTTTCCTCCAGAGTGTGTTGACTTCCATCAGCTTGGATCATCTGGTAATCATGTTTTGGATTTGCTAACCTTAAGTGCATGACCTTATATTTCTCTGGATATATCATTTGCATATGCAGTGACCAAGATTCCAAGTTCTTTAAACCTTGCTTCAGATTTCCTGAAGTCCCATTATTTAACTATCAATATCTATATACCAAGAGCTTTTCCCCTTTATAAGGGAGGTAGCCAAGTCAAAAGCATAGACCTACTCCCACCCATTCCACTCCCATCCACCACCCTTTCCTCCCTCTCATCTTAGCTCCTCGTGGATGATGGGTCATCTTTGAATCCCGTCGACTGCCCTGGGTCAGAAGTAATACAGCAAGACAGTACATCCACAGCAAGGCCACTTCACTTAATCTGCGACATCCCTTCGGGCTACGTCAAAATATATCTCAAACATAAGCACCCCCTACCTCCCATTCCCCGCCCCTCCTTTCCTTGCATAACAGTATCACCTATACAGAGTCACTTTCCACTTATCCCTATCTCCTGCCTTCTCCCTTGCTTGCTCATTCAATCACCCCTTCATACAATCTTCTCTTTACATCTATCCCCTCTTGTTCAATGCTCCCTTCACCTCATCCATCCATAGCATCCTCGGTCGTCCCCTCAAATTCACTCTATCTATCCCTGCCTTCCACACCTCTTTTACTATTTTTTCTTCACTCAGTCTTTCCACATATCCAGAAAACGAGATGACGGGGAGAAATCCCTTCGGGCTACGTCAAAATATATCTCAAACATAAGCACCCCCTACCTCCCATTCCCCGTCCCTCCTTTCCTTGCATAACAGTATCACCTATACAGAGTCACTTTCCACTTATCCCTATCTCCTGCCTTCTCCCTTGCTTGCTCATTCAATCACCCCTTCATACAATCTTCTCTTTACATCTATCCCCTCTTGTTCAATGCTCCCTTCACCTCATCCATCCATAGCATCCTCGGTCGTCCCCTCAAATTCACTCTATCTATCCCTGCCTTCCACACCTCTTTTACTATTTTTTCTTCACTCAGTCTTTCCACATATCCAGAACATTCCAGTACTATTTCATCAGCCTTATCTGTCACCTCTTTTCCCACTCCCGCTCTCTTCCTCACCTCCTCACTTCTCACTCTACCCAGCATAGTAACCCCTACCAAACTTCTTAGATATTTTATCTCAAACACATTCAAACTTTTCCTTTGCTTATCTTAAATTCCAAGTCTCTGCCCCATACAAAGCTGTCGACACAATCACCCCTTCATACAATCTTCTCTTTACATCTATTCCTAGCTGCCCATTTCTCTTGGCATTTTTTACCTCTACCTCCACTCTTCCCTTTCTTGCCACATGCGACCCCAAATATCTTAAGCTATCCACTTCCTCCAGACTCTCTCCTTTAAGATTTACCTCCAACTCACTGCCATCCTCTCCCCTTGTACATCTCATCACCTTACTAAAATGGGATGAAGGATGGAACTAGGCATCTTGCTCTCTGTAGTCCTCAAGGGTATATTCTTACAAGAAATCAAGATATAAAAGGCCCTGGGAGGAGTTTTCCAACCAGAATCCTAAGGTTTGGATCTCCTTATTTAACAAGGCAGTATATAATGTTGTGTCATCATTGAGACTAGTGAATTTACTTAATGTGGAACATCATTTACATAAAGGGCAAATAGGATGGGATCCAGAACTAATCCCTGGGGTGTGTCACTCAATACTGGTTTACAGGAAGATGCTGACCCATTAACATTAACTTGTTGCTTTAGACCTGTTAGGAAGGGTTTTATACATCCGAGGGCATTTCCTTCTATACCATAACTGGACACTTGCCTCAATAGCTTCTGATAAGGGAGGCTATCAAAAGCCTTTGAGTAGTCTGAGTAAATTACATCCACTGGAATACCGTGTATTAAAGCTTCAGTCCACATATTTAGTACTTCCAAGAGATTTGTAACTGTACTGCGTCCCCTAGTAAAATAAAACCATGATGATTTGGACATTCTTGCATAATAGCTTTTATATGATCTAACATCTGCTCCATCTTTCCAACATCTTAAGGTAGGGGTATGTTTGGCAACGGAATGCTCAAAGTCCAACCTTTGCATTCATCCATCCAATAACAAGTGGTTAGACGTAAGTATAACCTTACCGTAAGAGATGCTCCCACCAACCATATAAAAGGAGCTACACCAAGCCCCACTCCTATCCAGAATGAGGATCTTTCATTGGTAGAGCGTGCGCTATGCCCGTTTCTTAAAATTTTATTCAAAATAACTTTGAACGACTCGCGATCTAAAATTAATATTTAACGATCATTACATTTCTCTTACACACACACACACACACACACACACACACACACACACACACACACACACACACACACACACACACACACACACACACACACACACACACACACACTTCAACGAACGGACGGCGTAGAGGACGTTCTGAAGAAAAAGTGAAAATTCGAAGATACTAAAGCAAAAGAAGTACTGCTCGTGGGGTAGTGGGAAAGTAGGGAAAGAGGAGAAGGGGAGGGATTGCTGAGGGAAATGGAAGGAAATGAGGAAGGAGAAGACTTGGCCCAGGCAGACAGACGAAATGTAAACAAGAAATGGCCCTCCGACCAGCTGAGTGACGACGAAATGTCTAATAAAAATGTAAAGATCAGAAACATAGATAAAAGCAGTTCAATGGAAGGTGAGGATGATAATTTCCAAGGATTTAATGAAAGGGCGGCGGATACCAACCTCCCCCGACTGAAAAAAACTGGAGGAAAAACTTGAACAAATGTCTGACAACTGGGAAGTTAGGTTTGGCAAGATGACTAAAATTGCCGAGAGGTTTGAAAAATTGGAAAAACTAGAAAAGGCGAACAAAAACTTAACTGATGAAATAGCAGAACTAAAAAGACAGTTAAGAAAAGTAAAGGTGGAGAATGAGGAATTGAAGAGGAATAGTAAAGAAAACAGAGAAACCATAACTAAAGAAGCTAAAAATTGGAAGACAACCCAAGAAGAAAACAAAGTTTCATTCACTGACATAATCAAACAGCAATTCAAAGAACATACTGAAGACTCAGTTATTAAAGTGATGAGACAAAAGGAGAATATAGTAAGAGATGTAGCAGACAAGAAGAAATGTATAATTATATTAGGAATGGAAGAGAAACACAACACAGATAGAACCACAAGAATCAAAGAAGAAAACAAAAAGGTAAGCCAATTACTAGAATCAGTACAGGAAGATGAACCGGAAATTATGAAGCAAATCGAAGAGAAATTTAGACTTGGAAAGTATAGCACAGACAAGACCAGACCAATTAAGATTAAATTCAAGTCACAAACGACGGCAGAGAATATCTTATCCAAAACAGGGAAACTAGCAATAAGTGAACAATATAAAAAGGTATGGATAAAAAGGGAAATGAATAAAGAGGAAAGAGAGGAAGAAAAAAAGAAAAGACTTAAAGCTAAGGAAAAAAACGAGAACAGAACGGAGTCAGAAAAAGAGAGATTCTATTGGAGAGTAGTGAATATGAAACTAAAGAAAGTCGACATACAAGAGAAAAACAAAAGGGAAACAGAGAACACAATGGAAGTGGCAGAAAACTAAGAGTGTCTTACACAAATATAGATGGATTAATAACAGGATTAAATGAGCTGAATGATTATTTGAAGGAAAAAGAACCGGACATAATGGGAATTGCAGAAACAAAATTAAAAGGTCCACTACCACCCAACAGTGTAGGACATGATGCATATAATTATTGGATTAGAAACAGAGAGAAAAAGGAAGGGGGTGGAGTTATGTTCCTGACTAAGAAGGATATAAACGTGAAGTGTGTCACATATGGAAAGAATACAGTAGAGATGATAATGATGGAAGTAGAAGACAGAGATAAGAAGAGCAGAAAGTTTGTGATAAACTATGTGCCCCCGAAAACAGCCTCATGGGAAGAGAGTGAACATAAAAGTATGTTAGAGAACACAAAGATAGCATTAAACATGATAATGGAAGATGGAGGAAAAATAGTTATGATGGGCGACTTTAATTGCAAAGAAATCTGCTGGGAAGAAATGACAGTTAAGGGTGGAGACGGCTCATGGGGAAACGCTCTACTGGAGATGATTACTGACCATACAATGACACAATGGATACAGGAGAACACTAGGTATAGAAATGAAGAAGAGCCACCGAGACTAGACCTAATAATTACATCTGAACCTAGAATAGTGGACAAGATTGAATATAAAACACCAATAAGTAAAAGTGACCACATATTGATTGAACTGAAACTTAATGAAGAAAAATATATGAAAAGAAATGAACAATATAGAAAAGGAAGAATGATGTATGAAAAAACAAACTTTGATAAAATAAGAGAATTCTTTCAAAAAGAAAACTGGGAAGAAATATACAAAGAAGTAACAACAGTAGAAGAGAAATGGAATATTTTGACAAATATTTACAAAAAAGGAGTGGAAAAGTATGTCCCAAGACAAAAACAAGAAAAAAGAATATGTAAAATGCTGGTACAACAAAATTTGTAGGGAGTTAAAAGACAAAAGAGACAAAGCCTGGACCAGATAGAAAAAAGACAGAAGACCTGAAAAATGAAAAATATATACCTGTTATAGAAATGAATATGTAAAAACGTGCAGAGAGGAAAAGAGAAAATATGAAAAAGATGTCATAGAAAAGTATAAAGATCAACCAAAACTATTTTACAGATTTGTAAACAATAAACTGAAAAACAAACAAGACTTGGAGAAATTAAGACAAGGGGGAGTTGAATACACTGGGGAAATGGAAATGGCGGAAATTATGAACAAACATTTTAAATCAGTGTTTACAAGGGAGAACATACAACCTGAAGAGAAGAACGAATGTAAAGAGAAAGTCCCCCCTATGGAAGAAATAGAAGTAACAAAGAATGAAATATTGACACACTTGAGTAATCTTGATGTCAGAAAATCGCATGGACCAGATGAAATAGCAAACTGGATTCTGAAAGAATGCAGGAATGAACTGGCAGACAAAATACATAGCATAATAAACAGTTCCTTGAAAGAAGGAAAAGTTCCAGAAGATTGGAAAAAAGCAAATATGGTACCTATATATAAAGGAGGAAGTAAAGAAGACCCTACCAACTATATACCAGTCTCTCTAACAAGTACAATAGCAAAAATTTGTGAAAGAATCATCAAAAGTAGATGGGTAAAATATTTAGAAAAAAAAAAGTGTTAAATCCAAGGCAATTTGGATTCAGACAAGGACGATCATGCGTCACCAATTTAATATGTTTCTATTCAAGGCTAATAGATATAATACAAGAAAGAGATGGATGGGCTGATTGTGCATTTCTAGACCTAAAGAAAGCGTTTGACAAAGTACCACATAAGAAGTTGCTTAAGAAATTAGAAACTGAAGGAGGAATACAGGGCAAACTGCTAAATTGGATGGAAGACTTTTTGCAAGAAAGAAAAATGAGAGTAGTGATAAGAGACAAACACTCAAAATGGGATGAAGTAATAAGCGGTGTTCCGCAGGGAACAGTTCTGGCCCCAATAATGTTTGCTATATATATTAATGATATGGTTGAAGGAATTGAAAGCTATATGAGCTTCTTTGCAGATGATGCAAAACTACTGAATAGAGTGAAAACAGAAGAAGATTGTGAATCACTACAGAGAGATCTAAATAAAGTACAGGATGGAGTAGGAAGTGGGAGATGGAGTTCAATACAAAAAAGTGTAGTATAATGGAATTTGGAAAAAGCAAAAACAGAATAACAGGAGCATATAAATTGGGAGAAGAAGGAATAAAAAGGTAAAAAATGAGAAGGACCTGGGAGTCATTGTTAAGAATAATATGTCACCTGAGAAACATATAAACAAGATTTTTGGAGAAACTTATAATTTAATAAGAACAATCAAAGTTGCATTTACATACCTGGATGAAGAAATGGTGAAGAAAATCCTAATCACCCTGATAAGACCAAGATTGGAATATGCAGCAACGATATGGTCACCAAGTACAAAAATTGTATAATTTTTTTTTGAAAGAATACAAAGAGCAATTACAAAATTGGCACCAACACTCAAAACTATCATATGAAGAGAGACTAGAAAAACTTGAACTACAGACACTAGAGCAAAGAAGAGAGAGAGGAGATTTGATAGCTATTTACAGAATCATGAAAGGCATGGAAATTACTGATAGAGAGAATCTGATAAAATGGGATGACAGAAATACAAGAGGACACGGAAAGAAAATAAAAAAAGACAGCTATAGAAGAGATTTGAAAAAGAACAGCTTTCCTCACAGAGTAATAGACAGTTGGAACAAGTTAGATGAGAAAGTGGTGTGTGCAAAAACAATACATGAATTTAAAAATAGTTTAGATAAAATGAGATATGAAGACGGGACCCCACGAACATAGCTCCCCTTCCCGTAAAATACAACTAGGTAAATACAACTAGGTAAATACACACACACACACACACACACACACACACACACACACACACACACACACACACACACACACACGTCGGTCGAAGTGACAGGGAAGTTTGGAACTCCAGGAAAACTTCAAGTTTCATCAATCTCAACAACGAGGGAGTACCTTTGTTGTATTAGTTGGGAAGGGGGAAGCTCGCGTGGTGTAGTGGGAAGGTGAAGAAAAATGAGAAAGAGAGGTATTACTGAGGAAAATTGAGGGAAATAAGGAAGGGGACGAACGGGCCCCGTATGTTAGAAGGGGTGTAAACAAAAGGGGTGCAGAACACACAGACGAGGAAGAACAAGGAAGCGGAGGTGTCAAAAGCAGAAATATAGATAATAGCAGCTCAATGGAAAGAGAAGATAACTGCTTTCATGGATTTAATGAGAGAGGAGGTGACAACCTCCCCGACTAGTAAATCTTGAGGGAAAAAAAAAAAAAAAAAACGAAGCATGGGAGGTTAGGTTTAACCAATTAATACTAGTTACCCAAAGGGTTAATAAACTGGAAGAACTAAAGAAGGAGAATCAAAACCTAACAAATGAAATAGAATAATTAAAAAGACAGTAAAAATAAGTAAAAGATAAGAATGATGAATTAAAGAATAATAATAAAGAGAAAAAAGAGTCCATTGCAAAAGAAGCACAGGGTTGGGGAAAAGTCAAAGAGATCAACAAAATTGTATTTAGGGATATAGTGACACAACATATAAAAGAACAAAATAAAGACACAATTATTAAAGTGATGAGAGAAAAGGAGAATATAGTAAAAGACTTAGCGGACAAAAAGATATGTATAATTATATCAGGGATGGAAAAGAAGCATAATCTAAATAGGACCACAAGAGTAAATGAGAAGGAAAAGGTAAACAAGTTATTAGAAGTAGTTCAAGAGGATGGGCAAGAAACATGGAAAGAAATTAAAGAAATATATAGACTAGGGTTGGAGAAAAGTTCAAGAGAACAACAAAATTGTATTTAGAGATATAGTAACACAACAGATAAAAGAAAAACAAAAAACTAAGGACACAGTTATTAAAGTGATGAGAGAAAAGGAGAATATAGTAAGAGACTTAGCAGACAAAAAGAAATGTATAATTATATTAGGAATGGAAGAGAAGCATAATCCCAATAGGACCACAGGAGTAAAAGAGGAGAAGGAAAAGGTAAACAAGGTATTAGAAGTAGTTCAAGAGGATGGACAAGAAACAGGGAAAGAAATTGAAGAAATATATAAACTAGGGAAATACAATACAGATAAGACCAGACCAATTAAGATCAAATTCAGGTCACCAACGACAGCAGAGAATATCTTAGCAAAAACAGGGAAACTAGCAGACAGTAAGCAATATAAACAGGTATGGATAACAAGAGAAATGAATAAAGAGGAAAGAGAGGGTGAGAAAACAAAAAGACTAGAAGCTAAGAAAAAAAAACGAGAAAAGAACAGAGTCAGAAAAAGAGAAATTCTATTGGAGAGTAGTGGATATGAAAGTGAGAAAATGGTTCATAGCAGAGAAAAACGGAAAGGAAACAGAAAACACGATGGAAGTAGCAGAAAATTAAAAATGTCTTACACAAACATAGATGGCTTAATAACAGGGTTGAACGAACTGAATGATTATCTGAAGGAAAAAGAACCGGACATAATGGGAATTGTAGAGACAAAACTGAAAGGTCCACTACCACCCAACAGTGTAGGACATGGTGTATATAATTATTGGATTAGAAACAGAGAGGTAAAACAAGGGGGTAGAGTTATGTTCCTGATTATGAAGGATATAAATGTGAGGAATGTCACATATGGAAAGAATAGAATAGAGATGATTATGATGGAAGTGGAGGACAGGGATGGGAAGAGCAGGAAGTTTGTAGTAAGTTATGTGCCTCCTAAAACGGCTTCGTGGGAAGAGAGAGAACACAAAAGTATGTTAGAAGACACAAGGATAACACTAAATAAGATAATGGAGGTTAGAGGACGATTAATTATAATGAGTGACTTTAATTGTAAAGAAATCTGCTGGGAAGAGATGACAGTGAAGGGTGGAGACGACCTATGGGGAAATGAACTACTTGATATGATTACAGAACATACAATGACCCAATTAATACAAGAGAATACTAGGCATAGAAATGAGAAAGAACCATCAAGACTGGACCCAATAATCACATAAGAACCTGAAATAGTGGACAAGATTGAATATAAGACACCAATAAGTAAAAGTGACCACATATTGGTTGAACTGGAACTAAATGAGGAAAAATACATGGAAAAAAAACGAACAATATAGAAAGGGAAGATTGATGTATGGAAAAACAAATTTTGATGAAATAAGAGAATTCTTTCAAAAAGCAGACTGGGAAAGGATATACAAGGAGGAAACAACAACAGGAGAGAAATGGAATATTTTGACAAAATTTATAAAGGAGTGGAAAAGTATGTTCCAAGACAAAAACAAGAAAAAGTATATGTAAAGTGTTGGTACAACAAAAGATGTAGGGAGTTAAAAGACAAAAGGGACAAAGCTTGGATATAATTGAAGAAGGACAAAAACCTGAAAAATAGAAAATATATACTAGTTATAGAAATGAATATGTACAAGTGTGCAGAGAAGAAAAGAGAAAATACGAAAAAGATGTCATAGAAAAATGTAAAGATCAACCAAAACTATTTTACAGATTTGTAAACAACAAACTGAAAAACAAACAAGAATTAGAGAAACTACAACAAGGAGGAGTTGAATACACAGAGGAAATAGAAATGGCAGAAATTATGAACAAGCATTTTAAATCGGTGTTTACGAGGGAGAACATACAACCTAGAGATATCGAGTGGGAGGAGAAAGTCCCCCCTATGAAAGAGATAGAAGTAACAAGGAATGAAATAATGAATCACTTGAGTAATCTCGATGTCAGAAAATCGCATGGACCAGATGAAATGGCAAACTGGATTTTGAGAGAATGCAGGAATGAACTAACAGACAAAATACATAGTCTAATAAGCAGTTCATTGAAAGAAGGAAAAGTTCCAGAAGATTGGAAAAGAGCAAATATAGTACCAATATATAAAGGGGGAAACAAGGAAGACCCTACTAACTACAGACCGGTCTCTCTTACAAGTACGATAGCTAAAATTTGTGAAAGAATTATCAAAATTAGATGGGTAAGGCATTAAGAAAAAACAACGTACTAAATCCAAGGCAATTTGGATTCAGACAAGGACGATCCTGCGTCACAGACTTAATGTGTTTCTATTCAAGGCTAATATATGTAATACACGAAAGAGATCAATGGGCTGATTGTGCCTTTCTAGACCTAAAAAAAGCTTTTGATAAGGTGCCACATAAGAAATTGCTAAAGGAATTAGAAACTGCAGGAAGAATACAGGACAAACTGCTGAAGTGGATGGAAGACTTCTTGCATAAAAAAAAAAAAAAAAAGAGAGTGGTGATAAGATACAAACACTCTAATAGGAATGAAGTGATTAGTGGAGTTTCATAAGGAACAGTTCTGGCCCCAGTAATATTTGCTATATATATTAATGATGTGGATAAAGGAATTGAAAGTTATATGAGCTTCTTTGCGGACGATGCAAAATTGCTAAAAAAAAAAGTGAACACTGTAGAAGATATTGAGTCGCTACAGTGATCTCAATAAAGTATGGAAATGGAGTAGAAAGGGGAAGATGGAATTTAATATCAAGAAGTGTAGTATAATGGAATTTGGAAAAAGCAAAAAAAGAATAGTGGGATCATATAAGTTGGGAGAGGAAGAAATTAAAAAAGTAGAAAATGAGAAGGACCTGGGAGTCATTATTAAGAATAATATGTCACCTGAGAAACATATAAACAAGATTTTTGGAGAAACTTATAATTTAATAAGAAAAATCAAAGTGGCATTTACATACCTGGATGAAGAAATGGTGAAGAAAATACTAGTCACTTTGATAAGACCAAGATTCGAGTATTCAGTGACGACGTGGATACCAAGTACAAAAAAATGTGTAACAAAACTTGAGAGAATACAAAGAGCAATTACAAAATTGGCACCAACACTCTCAGAACTATCTTATGAGGAGAGACTAGCAAAACTTGAGCTACAGATATTAGAGCAAAGAAGAGAGAGAGGAGACCTGATAAATATTTATAGAATCATGAAAGGCATAGAAACTATTGATAGAGAGGATCTAATAAAATGGGATAGTAGAGATACAAGAGGGCATGGAAATAAAACCAAGAAAGACAGTTATAGAAAAGACCTAAAGAAGAACAGCTTTCCCCACAGGGTAATAGACGTTTGGAACAAGTTAGAAGAAAATGTGGTGTTTGCAAAAACGATACACGAACTTAAAAACAGTCTAGATAAAACGAGATATGAAGGCGGGACTCCACGAGGATAACTCCCCTTCCCGTAAAATACAACTACATAAATACAACTAGGTAAATACACACAGTCTAGACACCGAAGCGAAAGAAAGTGCTGCGTTTGAGCGCGGCTATCTAGCGGTTTAGTCGCCGATAACGAAGGAAACCAGTTGTTATTGTACGGGATGGGTAGGCTATGGTACTCGTGTGACCGGTAAAAGCTTTTCCAGTTCTTGAAATAAGTATAGTTCCTGGCAAAATGGAGAAAGAAATAGAGGAAAGAATAACAAATAAACCAACCTAAAGAGGACTAGATATAAGTATAGTGGAAAGTCCGAGAGGTGTCATCCCCAAACGACATTGTTTGATAGATACTCCAAGAAAAAACCAAAGGTGGGAATTTTTTTTTCAGGGTTTCAAAGAAACCCAGATGAAATAAATAAAAGCTTAGGTATAGATAGAGAAATCAGATATAGTAATGCATTAAGAAATCGCGAAGTAAACGACTTAATGGAAAAAACTATAGATTTGATATTGGATTACCGAGATGCACATAGGGAATTAATTACGTTGGGTAAGAGTAGTGAGCAAACGATGAAAGAATTAAGTGACCTAAAGAGCGAAATTAAAACCCTTAAAAGAGAAAACGAGAGAATGAAAAAGGACAAAAATAAAAATGATGAACTGAAAAAGGAGGTCAAAGAGCAATTACAAGTAGTGACCGGAAAGGTGGAAGAGTCAATCAAAGAAACAGACCTCATTGAAATAAAAATCAATGGAAACAAGAACAGAAAAAATGTATCTTTTAGAGAAATATTACATAAGGAGATGGAGGAAAATACAAAAGAAACAGTTATGAAATTAATCAAAGAAAAGGAAAATTGGGTGAGGGATACAGCTGACAAAGGTTAGTGCATTGTGGTCCATGGTATCCATGAAAAACATGATAGGGATAGATACCAGAGAGAAAAGGAGGAGAAAGAGATATTTAAGGAAATTCTGAAAGAGATACAGGATGAAGGATAACATTTCGATAAAGAAATCAACAAAATCCATAGGATAGGCAAATATTCAAAAGAAAAACAACATAGACCTCTGAAAATAAAACTAAGAACTCAAATGATAGCCGAGGAGGTATTATCGAAAGCGGTTAAACTGGCAAACAGCGAGAAATTCAAACATATATGGATACAAAAGGAAATGAGTGATGAGGAAAAAGAGAAAGACAAAGCTCTTAGAATTGAAGCCAATCATAGAAATGAGAAGAGAACATAGACGGAAAAAAATATTTTTTCTTGGAGAGTGCTGGACCTGAGACTGAAAAAATGGTAAAAAAAGAAAGAAAAAGAAAACTTAAACCAAGAAAGAAAAGAAAACATGAAACTAAAAGTGGCATACACAAATATTGACGGCATGATCTCTGGAATCAACGAACTAAATGACTATCTAGAAACAGAAAAACCTGACATCATGGGAATAGTAGAGACAAAATTGAAAGGACCTCCATCAACAAGAATAGTGGGACATGGTCTATACAGCCACTGTGTGAAAAATAGAACAGACAGGCAGGAGGAGGTGTCATGATATTGACCAAAAAGGGTCTAAATGTGACAAAAAATATTGAAGGCCAAGGCAACGTAGAATTAATTATGATCAAAATTGCAAACAAAAATATGACACGCAGAAAATTTGTAGCAGTGTATGTACCACCAAAAACACATGCGTGGTCGGACAGCGAACATTCAAAATTACTGGAAGACACAATGAATGTGCTAAACGAGTTACTGAAAGAGGGTGGTAACATAGTAATTATGGGCAATTCTAATGCAAAAGACATAATCTGGGAAGAAATGATAGTTAAAGGGGGGAGATGAACTTTAGAGCAACATTCTACTGGATATGACCATCGAATACACCCTAACACAATGTAGGTAGGAATGATAAACATAGAGTAGGAAGATTAATGTATAACAAAACGGATTTTGTAAAACTAAGAAACTTTTTCCAAAACACAAATTGGGATAAATTCTCTAAAGAGGAAACAAAGATGGAAGACAAATGGAACATATTCAAAGAAAAATACAAGGAAGGAATTAACAAACATGTACCAAAAAAAAAAAAAAAAAGAAGAGATTTATATAAAGTGTTGGTTTAACAAAAGGTGCAGTGAGGCTAGAGACAGAAGAGACGAAGCCTGGAAAAGATAGAAAAAAAATTCAAATGGCAAACATATTTAAAACTTAGGAACGAATATGTGAATATACGCAGGAAAGAAAAAATAAATTATGAAAAAGATGCTATAGACAAATGTAAGGATCAACCCAAACTCTTTTACATATATGTAAATGAAAAACTAAAGGATAAAAATGAGATAGTGAAGTTGCGTGAAGGAGATAAAGAATATATAGATGACAGAGATAGCAGAAGTTATGATCAGACATTTCAAGTCTGTTTTTACAATTGAGAGCTCACAATCTTGGGAAGATGAACAACAAGAAAGATCACCCATGATGAAAGAAATAGAGGTAACACAAAAAGAAATAAGAGACCAAATAAAAAGCCTAGATGTCAGGAAATAGCATGGACCAAATGGAATTACAAATTGGATACTGAAAGAGTGTATAGACGAACTGACAGATAAACTATACAAGATAATTGACTTCTCACTCAAAGAGGGAAAGGTGCCGTAAGATTGGAAAGATGCAAACATAGTACCAATATATAAAGGAGGAAATAGGGAAGATCCTACAAACTTCAGACCAGTATCCCTTACAAGCACTGTAGAAAAATATGCGAAAAGGTAATAAAAAAGACAAAAATCAAAAACAAAAACAAAACAAAACAATTGGACCAAACACTTGGAAGAAAATAAAATAGTAATCCCCAAACAATTTGGTTTTAGAAGGGGAAGATCGTGCACCACAAACCTAATCTGCTTTTACTCAAGATTAATTGAGATAATACAAGAAAGAGATGGCTGTGCAGATTGCGCCTTCTTGGATTTCCAGAAGGCATTTGACAAAGTACCACATAAAAAATTAATAAGAATAATTGAAATAATAGGAGGAATACAAGGTAAACTGCTGGAATGGATGAAGGATTTCTTAACTGGGAGAAATATGAGAGTGGTATTTAGAGACAAAAATTCGAACTGGAAAGATATGATAAGTGGCGTCCCACAAGGCTCTGTATTGGCTCCTTTAAAGTTTGCCATATATATAAATGATATGGATGAGGTAGTAAATTGTTACATGAACTTCATTGCTGACGATGCCAAATTACTTAAGAGAGTAAAAACAGAAGGAGATTGCAGATCGCTACAAGATGATCTAGACAAAATATGGGAATGGAGTCCGAGATATGAGATGATCTTCAACATTAAATAATGTAGCATAATGGAATTTGGAAAAAAGTAAAAATAGAGTATCAGGACAGTATAAAATTGGAAGCAAAGAAGTAAAAAAAGTCGATTTAGAAAGGGACCTGGGAGTAATCATCTCAAGTAACTTGACACCTGATAAACATGTCAATAAATTATTTGGAGAGACTTATAACTTAATAAGGTCAATGAAAGTGGCCTTCGACTACATAGATGAGGAGATGGTTGAAAAATAGTTGTTACACTGATAAGACCTAAACTAGAATATACTGCAACACTGTGGGCACCTAGCACAAAGAAGAACATAAGAAAATTAGAAAGAATCCAAAGAGCAGCGACAGAAATGGCACCTACACTGTCAAATCTGACATACAAACAAAGATTGGAGAAATTACATCTGTCAACACTGGAACAGACAAGAGAAAGAGGCGATTTGCTGACCATTTTCAGAATTATGAAAGGGATGGAAATTCTCGATAGAGACGACTTATTAAAGTGGGACAGAAGAGAAGCAATAGGGCACGAAAAGAAACTAAAGAAAGACAGTTACAGAAGAGACCTGAAAGAAAAATATAGCTTCCCACATAGAGCGATTGATGTCTGGAACAAACTGATCGGAGAAACAGTGAATGCCAGAACTATACACGAGTTTAAGAATAAACTGGATGTAGAGAGATACAAAAACAAGTCACTACGAACATAGCTCTCGTCCCGTAAAATACAACTAGGTAAATAGAACTACACACACACACACACACACACACACACACACACACACACACACACACACACACACACACACACACACACACACACACACACACACACACACACACACACACACACACACTCGGTGGCGGATTGGTAAAGCACTGGCCTCACAAGCCAGATAACCGGGGTTCGATTCCCCGGCTGGGCGGAGATAAGTTGGGTTTGTCTCCTTTCACGTGTAACCCCTGTTCACCTAGCAGTGAGTAGGTACGGGACGTTAGTCAAGGAGTTGCGACCTTGCTGTCCCGGTGTGTGGTGTGTGAGTGGTCTCAGACCTACCCAGAGATCGGCAAATAATGAGCTCTGAGCTCACTGCCGTAGGGTGGTGTCTGGCTGTCTCGACAGAGACTGCAGCAGATCCGAGGTGAATACACACACACACACACACACACACACACACACACACACACACACACACACACACACACACACACACACACACACACACACACACACACACACACGGTGGCGCAGTTGGTAGAACGCTGAGCTGCCACGAAAGTGGCCCGCAGCTCCTGGTTCGAATCCTGCCCAGGGCCGAAATTATTTCGGTACTGCTGCGCTTCGGGTCGTTACTCTGACTCTCGTGGGCGGGGAGTTGGGTGTGTGTGTGTGTGTGAAAGGTCATAGCATTACCCATAGATCGGACCTACGAGCTCTGAGCTCTCTTTCGGGAGGGAAATAGCTGTCGATCACGAGTCCAACACGTGATTCAAAGACCAAGTGAATACACACTCCACCGAACGGACGGCGTAGAGGACGTTCTGAAGAAAAAGTTAAATTTTCGTGGATCCCAAAGCAAAGGAAGTACCTATTGTATTTACAGGGTGGGGGAATTGCTCGTGGTGTAGTGGGAAAGTGAGGAAAAAGGAGAAGGGGAGGGATTACTGAGGGAAATGGAAGGAAATGAGGAAGGAGAGGATTTGGCCCAGGCAGGCAGACGCCATGTAAACAAAAGAGGTCCCGACCAATTTAGTGACGACGAAATGTCTAACAAAAATGTAAAGATTAGAAACATAGATAAGAACATTCAATGGAAAGTGAGGATAATAATTTCCAAGGATTTAAAGAGGGGGAGGCGAATACCAACCTCCCCCGACTAGCAAAACTGGAGGAAAGGCTTGAACAAATGACTGAACATTGGGAGATTAGATTCGGTAAAATGTCAAAACTTGCAGAAAAGGTTGAAAGATTGGAAGAACTAGAGAAGGCGAACAAAAACTTAACTGATGAAATAGCAGAACTAAAAAGACAGTTAAGAGAAGTAAAAGAGGAGAATAAAGAATGAAAAAGAAACAATAAAGACAATAAAGAAACAATAGCAAAATAGGCACAGGGGTGGAGAGAGATACAGGAAAATAGTTAAGTTGCATTTACTGATATAATTAAACAGCAAATGAAAGAATAAACCGAAGACTCAGTTATCAAAGTGATGAGACAGAAGGAGAATATTGTAAGAGACTTAGCAGACAAAAAGAAATGTATAATTATATTAGGAATGGAAGAGAAACATAACCCAGATAGAACCTCAAGAATCAAAGAGGAAAATCAAAAAGTAAGCAGTTTACTACAATTAGTTCAGGAAGATGAACCAGAAATAATGAAACAAATCGAAGAGAAGTTCAGACTCAAAAAGTATAGTACAGATAAGACCAGACCAATTAAGATTAAATTCAGGTCACAAACGACGGCAGAGAATATCTTATCCAAAACAGGGAAACTAGCAACAAGTGAACAATATAGAAAGGTATGGATAAAAAGGGAAATGAATAAAGAGTAAAGAGAAGAAGAAAAAAAGAAAAGACTTGAAGCTAAGGAAAAAAACGAGAACAGAACAGAGTCAGAAAAAGAGAGATTCTATTGGAGAGTAGTGAATATGAAACTAAGGAAATTCGACATACAAGAGAAAAACAAAAGGGAAATAGAGAACACAATGGAAGTGGCAGAAAACTAAGAGTGTCTTACACAAATATAGATGGATTAATAACAGGATTAAATGAGCTGAATGATTATTTGAAGGAAAAAGAACCGGACATAATGGGAATTGTAGAAACAAATTTAAAAGGTCCACTACCACCCAACAGTGTAGGACATGATGCATATAATTATTGGATTAGAAACAGAGAGACAAAGCAAGGGGGTGGAGTTATGTTCCTGACTAAGAAGGACATAAACGTGAGGTGTGTTACATATGGAAAGAATACAGTAGAGATGATTATGATAGAAGTGGAAGACAGAGATAAGAAGAGCAGAAAGTTTGTGATAAATTATGTGCCTCCAAAAACAGCCTCGTGGGAAGAGAGTGAACATAAAAGTATGTTAGAGGACACAAAGATAACATTAAATAAGATAATGGAAGAGGGAGGAAGGATATTTATGATGGGCGACTTTAATTGCAAAGAAATCTGCTGGGAAGAGATGGCAGTAAAGGGTGGAGACGGCTCATGGGGAAACGCTCTACTTGAGATGATTACTGACAATACAATGACACAGTGGATACAGGAGAACACTAGGTATAGAAATGAGGAAGAACCATCGAGACTAGACCTAATAATTACATCTGAACCTAGAATAGTGGACAAGATTGAATATTAAACACCAATAAGTAAAAGTGACCACATATTGATTGAACTGGAACTAAATGAAGAAAAATATATGAAAAGAAATAAACAATATAGAAAAGGAAGAATGATGTATGAAAAAACAAACTTTAATAAAATAAGAAAATTCTTTCAAAAAGAAAACTGGGAAGAAATATACAAAGAAGAAACAACAGTGGAAGAGAAATGGAATATTTTGACAAAAATTTACAAAAAAAGGAGTGGAAAAGTATGTCCTAAGACAAAAACAAGAAAAAGAATATGTAAAATGCTGGTACAATAAAAGTTGTAGGGAGTTAAAAGACAAAAGAGACAAAGCTTGGACCAGATGGAAAAAAGACAGAAGGCCTGAAAAATGGTAAATATATACTTGTTATAGAAATGAAAATGTACAAACGTGCAGAGAGGAAAAGAGAAAATATGAAAAAGATGTCATAGAAAAGTGTAAAGATAAACCAAAACTATTTCACAGATTTGTAAACAATAAACTGAAAAACAAACAAGACTTGGAGAAACTAAGACAAGGAGGAGTTGAAAACACAGAGGAAATTGAAATGGTGGAAATTATGAACAAACATTTTAAATCAGTGTTTACAAGGGAGAACATACAACCTGAAGAGATCGAATGGAAAGAGAAAGTCCCTCCCCTGAAAGAAATAGAAGTAACAAAGAACGAAATATTGAAACACTTGAGTAATCTTGATGTTAGAAAATCGCATGGACCGGATGAAATAGCAAACTGGATTTTGAAAGAATGCAGGAATGAACTGGCAGACAAAATACATAGCATAATAAACAGTTCCTTGAAAGAAGGAAAAGTTCCAGAAGATTGGAAAAAAGCAAATATAGTACCTATATATATAAAGGAGGAAATAAAGAAGACCCTACCAACTATAGACCAGTCTAACAAGTACAATAGCAAAAATTTGTGAAAGAATTGTCAAAAGTAGACGGGTAAAATAAAAAAAAATAATAATAAAAAAACGTGTTAAATCCAAGGCAATTTGGATTCAGACAAGGACGATCATGCGTCACCAATTTAATATGTTTCTATTCAAGACTAATAGATATAATACAAGAAAGAGATGGATGGGCTGATTGTGCATTGCTAGACCTAAAAAAAAAAGCTTTTGACAAAGTACCACATAAGAAGTTGCTTAAGAAATTAGAAACTGAAGGAGGAATACAGGGCAAACTGCTTAATTGGATGGAAGACTTTTTGCAAGAAAGGAAAATGAGAGTAGTGATAAGAGACAAACACTCAAAATGGGATGAAGTAATAAGCGGTGTTCCGCAAGGAACAGTTCTGGCCCCAATAATGTTTGCTATATATATTAATTATATGGATGAAGAAATTGAAAGCTATATGAGCTTCTTTGCAGATGATGCAAAACTACTGAATAGAGTGAACACGGAAGAAGATTGTGAATCACTACAGAGTGATCTAAATAAAGTACAGGAATGGAGTAGGAAGTGGGAGATGGAGTTCAATACAAAAAAGTGTAGTATAATGGAATTTGGAAAAAGCAAAAACAGAATAACAGGAGCATATAAATTGGGAGAAGAAGGAATAAAAAAGTAGAAAATGAGAAGGACCTGGGAGTCATTGTTAAGAATAATATATCACCTGAGAAACATATAAACAAGATTTTTGGAGAAACTTATAATTTAATAAGAACAATCAAAGTTGCATTTACATACCTGGATGAAGAAATGGTGAAGAAAATCCTAATCACCCTGATAAGACCAAGATTGGAATATGCAGCAACGATATGGTCACCAAGTACAAAAAAATGTATAAAAAACTTGAAAGAATACAAAGAGCAATTACAAAATTGGCACCAACACTCTCAAAACTATCATATGAAGAGAGACTAGCAAAACTTGAACTACAGACACTAGAGCAAAGAAGAGAGAGAAGAGATTTGATAGCTATTTACAGAATCATGAAAGGCATAGAAATTACCTATAGAGAGAATCTGATAAAATGGGATGATAGAAATACAAGAGGACACGGAAAGAAAATAAAAAAAGACAGCTATAGAAGAGATCTGAAAAAGAACAGCTTTCCTCACAGAGTAATAGACAGTTGGAACAAGTTAGATGAGAAAGTGGTGTGTGCAAAAACAATACATGAATTTAAAAATAGTTTAGATAAAATGAGATATGAAGACGGTACCCCACGAGCATAGCTCCCCTTCCCGTAAAATACAACTAGGTAAATACACACACACACACACACACACACACACACACACACACACACACACACACACACACACACACACACACACACACACACACACACACACACGATCGGCAGAGAGACGGTGACAATTGGAACTCCGGATAAAATGAAATTTTCGTAGATTTCAACGACGAGGGTGCCTGTGTTGTATTAATAGGGAAGGGGAAAGCTCGTGGTGTAGTGGGCAGGTGAAGAAAAAGGAGAAGGGGAGGGATTAGTGGAGAAAATGGAAGAAAATGAGGAAGGAGACGAACGGGCTCCCCCGGACGTCAGAAGGAATGCAAATAAAAGGGCTGCAGACATACACCCCTTAAATAGAAGGACTGGTAAGTCCCCTGCTCGGCATCTGTAACTTGGGTCCCAAATCATAGATTGGGTCCCACCATTTTTCACTACAAAATGCATGGTAAGATATTATTTTTAGTGTCTAATAGGGGGTTTTAAAGGGCAAAGAATTCATTTTTTATAATTTCAACTTTCTTCAATGTTATCTAAAAGTGTAGGAAGTTCAAATCACATTAAAAAAGCCTATATCGGCCAAAATATTGTATATTTTCTCACTTAAAATAATGAAGTACACACTGTATGTTGCAGTATGTAACATAATATAAGATAATACACAAAAATGCATGTACAACACTATGAAACAGCTTGGTATAAAACTACTTATTGATATAAAAAACTGTGTTAGTTTTTTCCCATAAGTTTCTCCTTCCTTCTGAGGCAGCCGAACTGTCTTTCTTTGTCACTTTTATCAAGTACAAATGCTTTTAAAAGAATATTCGCTTAAGTAACACAAGCTCCTTTAAGTCCGGCCATTGGGCTGTCAATACAAGATAAAGATTTACTCAGATGATATCGGCAGTAATACAAGTTTGTAAGCTGAGAATACGAAAGGTACTGTTGAAAGCAGAGGTACAGTTAGTCCGACTCTACTTAGATTCATGAGAAATTGTGAATTAATATGATCTTCATCGTCATACTCAGTTTCAGCACTTACAACATGAGCTTGAAATTTGTGTTTCAAATGTCCAGCTAGAAAAATAACTTTATGTTTGACAGTATCACTAGTATCAGAGTCAGATATAGAGATGTCAATGTAAATGTCAGAGGTGCAAGGCACATCATAAAACTGGTGTGGAGTACACTCGTATTTCGAAAGTGCATGGAGGTTCTTGGAATCTGCAGTTGCCTTAATATCAACAACGTCAATATAGAAATTACCCCCACTGCATTGTCTGGCTTGGCCAAAAGACTTTTCGAGAGCATCATCTACAAAGACACCAGGTAGAATATATTTGAAGTTGTGATGTGCCAGTAACAACTCTGCAGCTTCAAGGTTGGCTCTTGTAGACATCATAAAGGCCTCTGCTTGTAAGCTTTGTAAGCTTTTGCGTCCGACCCCGCCCACCTGACCATGCACAAGTAGATATAACTTCACAAGTATCATTAAGTTTCTTGAAGCTGGTGCAGTTCTTGGTCCACGGTTGACGACACTCATCACGCATGTTGATACCAGAATACCGACCTTTCACATTCATCATGTGAAACCAATTAGTGATAAGTTCAACAAAAATGATGGTGCCCTCACTAATGTCAAGTTTATCCCTTAGAGTTGAAAGAGCAGCAACAGTCTTATTGTGGAAGATCTGGCAAACAAAAGGCATGCTATGTCTTTGTAAAGGAGTTGGGTAAACAGCTGTGTATGTGATCTTGGTAAGACGGATTTTGTTTTTCCGGTCTTCATTGTACAGTGCTTCAATGTCTTTCCATCGTGCAACATATGCTTTTCCATCTGTTGTGAATGAAAGTTCCTTATTATGCACAGTTATCCAGTTATTTCTTATATTTTTAAAGGAATGAACATAGTCAAACACAAGAAAGGCATAAGAATTGATAGTCTCTATAAATACTTTACTAGGGTCACCCAATTTAACATAACATGCAACATTTGCATTGCAGTTATCACATACACAAGAAATTATAGTTCCACCAGCTTTGTTAACCACTACAAAAGCTTCTAGTAGAAGTTCCTTGAGTTGATCCGAATCAAGTTTTGCTGGGTAATTAATATCCTCTGTGTTGGCGCCACTGTCACTGGAATCACCCCAGGTAATGTCATCCACGTGAGTAACTGCCTCTTGTTCTGCTGCAGCTGCAAAATAATACAATGTGGTAAGCATGTAAAACTTCCAACTTGTTGTGATATTCAAAAGTATGATTAGTAAAAGTATGAAAGTATGATTACTTTACTTTGTTTTTGCCTGTGCAGTTGCCTCTCAGTCCGGCCTATTTGTTGCTGGGATCTTATCTCAAAGATCTTGTTATGACCCGACATGCGACCTTTCCTCTCAGTCTTCTGGTCCTGGTAGAACCTGATGTCCTTATCTTTCTTCTCCTTGGATTGCTCTCTATATCCTGGAAAGCATCTGGAGCTCCTATGTCAAACAGGTTGTCCGGTTCCAAGACAAATATATTCCTCTTTCCTCCAGGGTCACTTGCTCTTCCTTTGCTCTTCATCAGTGCACTGTGTTTGTCATGGAGTTTCACGAAAAGCTTCATGCAGTTCTGTCTGGTCATCGTCTTAATCCTAGCCATCTGCCAGAATGGGATGATGGCTTCAACCGTTTCATAGGCGAGGTCTTGAACCATGGGTTTCCCTGTATTTTCTGGTAAATTTTGGGGATGAAGGAAGTATTGGAATGCTTGTCTGTTGGTGAGAAGCCGGGAACTATTGATGCAAGCGTAAGTGTATCCGACCATGAAGGTATCAATGAGAGATCTGGTGGACGGCTGACTTGATGCTTGCTTATGGACTGTAGGTGGAGGTTCTGAAACATCAACTGTGCGTCCTCATGGCTCCTTGTTTAATGCCATTGTGAAGTATATTGTGGATAGTTTGCTGGATTTGGATCGAGTTTATGTGCTGGCCTTGATTTTGTACTGTTCAGTGTTGCCTAATAGGTTTCTGTGAATATGATATATGAAATTAAATGCTGGAATCATGCGTGAGTTTTGGTCTAAATTCACTTAAAATTCAAACATCCATACAAAAACCATGTCTCCAGGTTAACAAAATGTCAGGATTTTCAACAATTTCATATCTTTTAAAATTCACGGGGAAAATTCATCAATTCTAACGGTTGCCATATATAAAGTAAATCCTGCTCATTTATTTGGTACCTAATTTGTTGCTCTATAATGGATGGCTAAGAAAATTGTATCACATAATATGCTTAGCAATGCCTCAAAATTGGTCCTTTTGGTACATACTACATACAGATACCAAAGGCCCCCTTACACGGTGGGTAGCCAAAAAGGAAAAGGGATAGAAACCACTCCTACCCTTTCCATCCCCTACATACTCCTATCCCCTCCTCCCTCTTCCCTCCCTCTCATCTTGGCACCTCCTGGATGAGGAGTTATCCCTGCATCCTGTCCATTGCCCTGGGTCAGAAGCAGTGTCGCAAGACACAGCACATCCACAGCAAGGCCGCTTCATTAATTCGGCGACCCTCCCTCTCCGTCCCCTCATGAAGAAAAGAAGAAGACGGGGAGAAATCCCTTCGGGCTGCGTCAAATTATTTCTCATACATACTTCCTCACCCCCCATCCCCCACCCACTCCCCCTCATGCATCACAACATCATCCATACACAACCCCTCTCCATTCTCCCCTGTCTTCTGTCCTCTCCCGTCCTTCCTCCACAGACATTCCTCTCTTTTGTAATGCCCCTTTCACCCCATCCATCCATCTCATCCTAGGACGCCCCCTCATATTCACTCCTTCCGCCTCTGCCTTCCACACCTCTTTTACTAATCTTTCTTCACTCATTCTTCCCATGTGTCCAAACCATCCTAATTCTCTTTCATCAACCCTATCTCCCAACTCCCTTTCCACCCCTGTCTCCTCCTCACCTCCTCAGTTCTCACTCTATCCATCCTAGTAACCCCTATCGTACTTCTCAGGTATTTCATCTCAAACACATTCAAACTCCTTCTCTCTTCCTCTCTTATGTACCATGTCTCTGCCCCATACATTGCTGTCGGCACAATCATTCCTTCATGTAACCTCCTCTTAGCATCCATTCCCAGATGTCTATTTCTCATTACACTTTTTAATCCACCCAGACATTTACTCGCTTCTCTCAATCTACATTCTACCTCCACCCCCCACTCCTCCCTTTCCTGCCACACTCGCACCCAAGTATCTAAAACTATCCACTTCCTCCAGTCTCTCTCCCTTAATGCTCACTTGCAGCCTGCTGTCACTCTCTCCCCTTGTACATCTCATCACCTTACTTTTGCCCACATTTATCTTCAGCTTCCTTCTTTCACACACCTTCTCAAACTCTGTCACTAACTTCCTCAATCCCTCCTCTGATCCTGCTACAAACGCAGTGTCGTCAGCAAACAACAACTGGCTTATTTCCCACTTTTCTCCATTTTCTTTAATCATCTCCAACCCCTGACCCACTACCCTTGCATTCACCTCTCGCACCACCCCATCCATGTAAAGATTGAACACCCAGGGCGACATATCACATCCCTGACGAAGTCTCACCTTTACCTCCAACCATTCACTCTCTCCATTTCTAATCCTAAAGAGTGTTTATGAAACAATATAACCGAGCGAGCTTCCTTAGTCCGTTTTCCGCCTTGTGTAGGCGATAAAATTATTATTTATAAACAATAGCTGGGAGCTCGAGTGTATTGCTGACATGACATTCCTTTGTAACCTAAGTGAGAATTATGAAGAGACTCGAGATTATTCTAAGTAAACAATGTTACCACATAGAACTGTAACAACGAATCTGATTGGTGAAAGGGTAGAGAAGATTCAATTGGTACACGATTATGAGATCACGCCCTTTGGGGAGTATATTATATATAAAGTTAAAGACCATTGGGATATATATATATATATATATATATATATATATATATATATATATATATATATATATATATATATTAGGTAATAAAACTAATTCAAAATATTCCATATACAGATTTGCTAATACTGGAGAAAGATTTGATGGTCTCCCAAAAATTCACAAAGAAATTATCCCTCTTAGACCAATAATATCAAATAGGAACTCCTGCACTAACAAGACCTCAAAATGGCTCACGGAAATTTTGTCACCGTTTGTAGGACGTTTTTCTAAGTCACATATTAAGCACTCTGAAGATTTCATAAGTAAAATCAAAAGCCATAACTTACCAGCCAATAGTAAAATTTTAAGTCTCGACGTAGTTTCCTTATTCACAAAAATCGATACAGGAGAAGTTTCAAGTTTTTAAAGAATAAGTTACAACAATTTCAAAATCAACGCCCACTCTCAGTAAATAAAATCATAAAATTAACAGAGCTATGTATCAGAACTAATGTTTTCTCTTTCAAAGATCATTTCTATAAACAAAAATATGGTTGTTCGATGGGATCATATATATATATTGTGAGTGCCGATTGCACTATGTATAAGAATATTTGATGTATGATGTTCTACAGATAAAGTATAATATGTATCGAGGTTAATTACTAATCATGGCTGGTGCTAGATCTGTGTTAAGCACCAATTGTATAATATTCAAGTGTACTGACAATGGTATGTACTAAAATTAATTACAAATCATGGTTTACGATATTTGATGTATGTATAGTGCAGAGTACTATGTCTGGGTGGATATGAGAAAATATCTGACATGTAAAGGAGCCTAGAGTCTAATGGCAATCATAATCACGTGTTGTTACGCATGCGGTTACTATGTATGTACAATATATGTAAATTGTCTTTGTCGAAGTTGATGTATTGTAGTGAATAATTAACTATGTTATAAAATGAAATAGAATTAAAGAAGTCATATGAAAGGGAGAATGTTGAGTAGAACGTGACTTATATATATTTAATGTGGATCCTTTCAATTTGGTATTCCTCCGCTAAAAAAGTAGTGCCCCATCCTCTTCGTGAGGAACGTACAAGTATTGTTCTTTCTGTGTCTAGTTGTCAAAGTGACAACACCTTCGGGTGTGTGATAGGAAGCATAATTGGTAAGCATTAGCAGAGTGAATTATTATTTTCTTATGTAATTTGACTTATGAAATATTTGAAAATATAACCAAGAGTTAGTGTGGACGTTATGTTAATTAGTGATATCCGTGATTTGATTGAATAGGAACGGATCACGGAAGTATAGAGTGATGAATATTGAAGGGGCGGAAGAAGAAAGAAAATAATGGTATGAAACATACAGTTTATCATGTACTAATTATTGAATTATAGAGGTTTGTCATGGTTGAATATAGTGCTATTTTGATAGCTTGATTATGAATGTAAATTACAATGTTGAATTGATTTACAGAAACCACCACCACCACCACACCACACCATACCATATCACATATACAGCCAGATATATACCTTCACACCAGTGAGACTGAACTAAGAGAATAAAGAAGACAAGCGTGGTGCGTAACATTATTACTTCCTCCTTTACCTCTGTACCTCACGACCGACGACTACAACAGACGGCGTTGACAGTTTCATTATTTTCCGGAAACAGTTTCATTATGCTGTTTCTGCAATTCATGTTGAGGTACAGGGAAGGAGGAATGCCGCCATCAAGATCCAGAAGTTGACTGCATGCGGCCGGCATGGTGACCAGAGCAACAGTGATCCATAAGAAGTATCAACGTATTAAATGATAAAATGACCATGACTGTGAGTATATGAATGGAATAACTTGCTAGACTCAGGAGCCAAGCAAAGGAAGTCAGTGTTGAACATTTAAGAATGCTGTGATTGAACAATGAACCATGAGGGTAGTAGGAAAGTGTAATTTGAATTAATATATATATAATTTGTGTGGGTTAATGTTGAGGATGGATCAAGAAAGTGTAGTAATAGGAGATTATGTAATCATTTTAGAATGAGGTATGAGATTCCTTGGTGTATTTAATATTGATATGTAAATTGGTGGTGCATACTATAATGTTTAAGTGCTTTGATCACGAGAAGAATGGAAGGTAGTCTTTGAACATAGTTTTCTAGTTTATTCTACAACATATTATCTATAATAAGGTGTACAGATTGTTGAGATCCAGTGTAGACATCATGTTAGTTAACATTGTTACACAAATTGATGAATAACAGGTAATTATGAGTGAACTTGGAATTTAAATGAGGTATAGTTTCTAGTTGCATTTATTTGTATTTAGTGTGAGTGAGCCTTGAATATTCTATATTGAACAAAATGGATAAAGCTACAGTGTATCAACTAAAATCATATCTAAAGGCAAAGAATCAAACTTGTTCTGGCAATAAGGCAGAACTTATGAATAGGATACAGGAGTTGATTACAGCTGAGGAATTAGAAACAGACGAAGTCATTCTGGAGATATTAGCTTTCAATAGAACACATGTAGAAGAAGGAACAGATGGTACATTGAAACCAATAGATAGTGTGTCTCAAGTAGGGGATAGTGACATAGGTAATCAATTAGGTAAGGTGATAGCTAAGAGGGCGAGCTTAGATATCAAATTACAGAAGTTGAAAAGGAAACAAGAGTTGGAAATGGAAATGCATAGATTAAAATTAGAACAGGATAGGCTTGAGTTGGAAACAGAATTAGAATCAGCTATAGCAGAATTTAATAGTTTGAGTAAATTTGACAATAACGTAAATGGTAATGTAGAGAATGATCCTCGTGACTGCAGAAGTACACATCAGAATAATAGTGATAGTCAACAGACAAATAGAGACATGGTTGCGACTTTAATGACAAAGAACATGATGCCTGTCCATGTGATTCATAAATTCAATGGTCAGTTAGATAAATATTCTGAATTTATTAGAGATTTCGATATGTTGATTGATAGCAAGCATGCCAGATAGTGAAAGGTTACAATATCTAAAACAATATACTGAAGGTAAACCACACAACATAGTTAGAATGTGTTTGAATTTAGATACAAACGAGGGTTATCAAAGAGCTAGAAGTGAATTAAACAAAAGATACGGTAATAAAGAAAGGATAGCTTTAATGCACATAGATAAGGTTCTAGCTTGGCCTGAAATTAAAGAAGAGAATGTTGAGGCATTAGACGACTTCATCGTTGAATTGAATTCATGTATAAGTGCTATATCGGGCATTAATTATGGAATTTCAGAATTACAAAATCTTAGGACGTTGCGTCAGTTGGTTGAGAAATTACCTAGACACTTACAGGATAGATGGAGGAGACTAGTCGACGAGGTAGCTGAGAGTGGGAAGCTAGTGGACATTAAAGACTTAGTCAGATTTCTAGAGAAAGAAGTAAAAATATTGAGTAACCCAACATTTGGGAGAAGTAGTAAGGGAGGATTTAGAGATAAGATAGTAGAAGCGAACACATGGAGTTCAAATAGAAAGACGAATTATAAGAAAGGTATAGAACCTTATGATGGAAGAGTCCATGTCAATGTGACACACAAAGCAAGAGTTTCTTGTTGGTTATGTCAGGAAGAACATGTCATTGATGTATGTCCAGAATTAAGATGGTTAAGTTATGAAGAGAAGTTGAATAGAGCTTACAATTTAGAACTTTGCTTTAAGTGTTTAAGGAAAGGACATAAAGCGTTTCAATGTAGAGTAATTCGTACTTGTGAACAATGCGGTGGTTCACATCTTACAATTATGCATAGGATGAATAAGAACTTCAAGGTTGAAGGAAGTAAAGAAGTAACGGCAAATCCAGCGGTCACTAATGAGGTTGATGATTCTAGAATTCAAGTATTATCCAGTCAATTGAAAGATTCAGTAGGAGACACTACTGCTATCCCAGTTCAAGTAGAGTTAAATGGTAAAGTTGTTACTACCAGATGTTACATTGACAATGGTAGCTCAGTCACATTTTGCACTAAGAATTTATTGCAGAAGCTTGGAATGACAGACATGAATTATCAGTCAACTACACTACAAGTAAGTACAATTGTAGGTACAAGAGGAATGTCTTGTCTAAATGTTGAAGGGATGTCAGTAGCCAACATAGAAGGAAATAACCAAATTAGATTACCACCTGTATTTGCAGTGAATAAACTTCCTCTCAATCACAGTCATAATATCAGAAAGAATGATATAGAAAGGTGGAAACATTTGATGAAGTTAGAATTTGATCACAGCCAAGGAGAGATAGAAATCATGATAGGTATTAATGTCCCAGAGGCGTCTGAACATTGGGAAGTTGTACATGCAGAGAAACCAGGAGATCCGTATGCTGTGAGAACACGTTTAGGGTGGATATTGTGTGGAAGAATAATAGACAATAATCATGAAATTCCTGTGAATAAGATAAAGGTTGATGGTAATTATTTAGAAAGGAAACTGATTGAATCTTATAATAGAGAGTTTGTAGATTCATCACTGAATTCAGTAGAACCTAGTATAGAGGATAGAAGATGGTTACAATTTGTCGAGTCTGGGTGTAGGCAAATGAATAATGGAAAGTATGAGATCCCTTTACCAATGACAGAGAAACCTAGGATAGTTCCTAACAGTGAACCTATGGCAGTCAAAAGACTTCAACAATTGAAGCGTAAGTTTAAGGATTGTGAATATTATCGGCAGTATAAGCAATTTATGACTAATTTACTAGAGAAAGGGTACGCTGAAGAAGTACCTAAGTATGAAGTGAGTAATCAACAAGCTTGGTATGTTCCACATTTTGGAGTGCAACATCCTACAAAAAGGGATAAAGTACGTGTAGTATTTGATTGTGCAGCACGTGTAAATGACTTATCGTTAAATGATTTGTTGAGACAAGGACCTGACATCAACAATCTTTTGTTAGGTGTCCTTTTGGGATTTAGATTAGGACTATATGCATGTACTGCGGATATAGAAACTATGTATTATCAAGTTAAAGTGCCTGAAGATGATAGAGATTACTTGCGTTTCTTATGGTGGAAGGATGGACACATAGGAAGTGATATAGTTAAACTGAGGATGACTTCTCATCCATTTGGTGCTAGTTGCTCCCCTAGTATTGCAAATTATGCTTTAAAACGAGTTGTGCAAGATCACGGGAGTCAGTTTCATAAATCAGTAAGTGAAATAGTTCTTAATAACTTCTATGTTGATGATATGTTGGTGTCATCCGATGACATTAATGAGTTGATTGACAATTATAATAATGTGATAGATCTTTGTAGTAAAGGTGGATTTAATTTGACAAAGTTCAATAGTAATTCCCGTGAAGTTTTGAAGAATATACTCAAAGATAAGCGTAGTGATGATATTGAGAAGTTCATTGAGGATGAAGAAGTGGTACAAAAGACATTAGGATTGAATTGGTCTCTTGGCAAGGATGAGATGAGCATATCAATCAACATTGATGAAATACCTAGAACAAAAAGAGAATTGCTAGCAGTAATTGGTAAAATTTACGACCCACTGGGCATGGTAGCACCAGTTGTTCTTGAAGGAAGGGTATTATTACAAGAATTATTCAGAAACGGCATTGGATGGGATTGTACTTTGAGTGAAATAGATCAAGGATTAATAAATGTTTGGATGTCAAGAGTAAATAAGCTCAAGTTGTATAGTATTGATCGTTGTACTAAGAAAGGTATAACGTCAAAGGTAGAGGCAATTGAGTGTCACATATTTTGTGACTCTAGTGAAATAGCATATGGTTCAGTGGTATATTTAAGATACAAACATATTGATGGTACGATCCAGTGTAGCTTCATATTGGGAAAAGCTAAAGTAGCACCTTTAAAATCAATTACAATTCCAAGACTTGAATTGGTGGCAGCCACGCTAGCCATTAAATTGAAGTGTGTGATAGTGAGAGAACTACCTTTAAAGTTAACTCAAATTTATATTTGGACAGATTCAACTACAGTATTAAAATATTTGCATAATGATCACTTAAGATTTAAAACCTTTGTAGCTAATCGAGTGTCTCAGATTCGAGAGAACTCTGAGGATGTATGTTGGATGTATGTCTCCAGCAGGGATAATCCTGCTGACGATGTCACTAGAATGAGACAGACCAGTAGATGGTCTGAAGGACCTGCTTTCTTGTCCCAAAATGAAGAGATCTGGCCAGTTCAACAGCAGATAAATAAGGAAGATTTTTCGAATCTTGAAATTAAGAGGGTTATGGCAGTTGATGTTATAATGTCACGACTAGTTTGTCACTATTCTTCATGGTTCAAGTTGCTAAGAGCATGTAGTTATCTTATATTATTTGTCAGACATTTGCAAAGAAAAGGCGTGTCAATTATCGAACTCAATGTTCAATTAATGGAAGTTGCTGAAGAAAGAGTAATCAAATTTGTACAAAACTGCTATTTTGCTAAGGAGATTGTTTATTTATCCAAAAATGATCCTATTAATCTTTCCAGTTCTATAAGGAAACTTAAACCTATGTTACTGAATGGTATACTCAGGGTAGGAGGCAGATTAATTAACCTAGAATTGCCCTTGGATATGAAACATCCAATTATTCTTCCCCATGAACATCATGTGACCAGTTTAATCATTCAACATTATCATATGAAAGTAGGACACATGGGAAGGCAAGCAGTATTAAATCAATTGAGACAGAAATACTGGGTTATTAAGGGTAATTCAGCTGTAAGGAAAGTATTATCTAAATGTGTTAGCTGTAGACGCTTCAAGAGTTCAACGATCACTCAGGAGATGGCAGCCTTGCCAGTAGATAGAGCAAATGTAAATCAGAAACCATTTTTTGTAACTGGAGTAGATTGCTTTGGGCCATTTTTTGTGAAGAGAGCACGATCTCGAGTCAAGAGATATGGAATATTATTTACTTGTCTATCCATTAGAGCCATACATCTAGAGATTTTACATGATTTGACGGCAGAAAGCATGATAAATGCATTTACCAGGTTTATGTCCAGAAGGGGTACAGTTAGTAAATTGATTAGTGACCACGGCACAAATTTCATTGGAGCAAATAAGGTATTGAAGGACAATCTTATCATGCGTCATATTGGTAATGAATTAACAAAGAGAGGTGTGGACTGGGTATTCACTCCTCCTGGAGGTTCTCATTATGGTGGTGTTTTTGAAAGAATGATAGGATTAGTCAGACGAGTGTTAGAAGTTGTGATAGGTTCACAAACCTTGTCTGATGATAGTTTGAGTACATTTTTTTGTGAAGTTGAGAGTATAATCAACAGTCGACCTCTGACTGTGGTATCAAATGATGTGAACGATTTCTGTCCCATCACTCCTAATTCTTTACTTAATTTGGATAATTATGTAGTGACACTCGATGGTGGAGAAATGATCTGTGAGAGCAGAAGGAAGTGGAAACAGATACAGCATTTAGCCAAAGAGTTTTGGCGGAGATGGCAAAAGGAGTATTTGCCTTGTTTGCAAGAACGTCAGAAATGGTTGAAAGTTAACAGAAATCTCAAAGAAGGAGATATTGTCTTAATGGTAGAAAATAACACACCACGCAGTCATTGGTTATTGGCAAGAGTTGTGAAAGTGATAAAAAGCACAGATGGACTGATTAGACAAGTAGAAATAATACGTGGTAAGAAACTTTATAAGCGACCTATTTCTAAATTAATACTATTATTAGAAGGTGACTCAGTGTAAAAATGACCTCCCGTCATTGATGTTGTGATCTTGGATGATCACAAAGGGGAGGGTGTGAGTGCCGATTGCACTATGTATAAGAATATTTGATGTATGATGTTCTACAGATAAAGTATAATATGTATCGAGGTTAATTACTAATCATGGCTGGTGCTAGATCTGTGTTAAGCACCAATTGTATAATATTCAAGTGTACTGACAATGGTATGTACTAAAATTAATTACAAATCATGGTTTACGATATTTGATGTATGTATAGTACAGAGTACTATGTCTGGGTGGATATGAGAAAATATCTGACATGTAAAGGAGCCTAGAGTCTAATGGCAATCATAATCACGTGTTGTTACGCATGCGGTTACTATGTATGTACAATATATGTAAATTGTCTTTGTCGAAGTTGATGTATTGTAGTGAATAATTAACTATGTTATAAAATGAAATAGAATTAAAGAAGTCATATGAAAGGGAGAATGTTGAGTAGAACGTGACTTATATATATTTAATGTGGATCCTTTCAATTTGGTATTCCTCCGCTAAAAAAGTAGTGCCCCATCCTCTTCGTGAGGAACGTACAAGTATTGTTCTTTCTGTGTCTAGTTGTCAAAGTGACAACACCTTCGGGTGTGTGATAGGAAGCATAATTGGTAAGCATTAGCAGAGTGAATTATTATTTTCTTATGTAATTTGACTTATGAAATATTTGAAAATATAACCAAGAGTTAGTGTGGACGTTATGTTAATTAGTGATATCCGTGATTTAATTGAATAGGAACGGATCACGGAAGTATAGAGTGATGAATATTGAAGGGGCGGAAGAAGAAAGAAAATAATGGTATGAAACATACAGTTTATCATGTACTAATTATTGAATTATAGAGGTTTGTCATGGTTGAATATAGTGCTATTTTGATAGCTTGATTATGAATGTAAATTACAATGTTGAATTGATTTACAGAAACCACCACCACCACCACACCACACCATACCATATCACATATACAGCCAGATATATACCTTCACACCAGTGAGACTGAACTAAGAGAATAAAGAAGACAAGCGTGGTGCGTAACATTATTACTTCCTCCTTTACCTCTGTACCTCACGACCGACGACTACAACAGACGGCGTTGACAATATATATATATATATATATAAAATAAGATAAAACAAATCACTACGTCACTACAAAGCTCACGTATTAGCTTGTATACGTGCTGTCGGGGGATTCCTTTGGATCACGCTGTATAATAATTAACGGAAGGACGATACAGAAGAAAACCACTTCCTTTTCACTCTCCTGGACAGAAGATTATAACTAAAAGGAGTGAGTTGCCATATCTATAGGGGAGGACCACAATGGCGACAAGAGTCGAAAGGGGCGACACGAGAGGCGACATTGGCGGCAGCCAAGGAAAGAACGCACGCAATAAAACGTATCTGAAGAATAGCGCACGCAACTCAACGCACGCTACTGAAACGTCACCGAAGAGAAGCGGTGAACGCACGCAACTAAAGAAGACTAGACTTAAAGAATTTAATGCAAGATACGTGCTTACACATGTGAAGAGAATCGGTGCAACCAAGCATTCATCGCACGCAATGTCTTCGAACAAACAAAACAAGATAATACGTCTGCAAACAAAACTCAAACAACTACCACGAACTCCAGGTAACATACGGGACCAAGAAGTGCACGCAAATCACCACGCTGGTACAAGGACGAGCTAGTGAGAGAGAGGGACGACCACAAGGACAAGGTTGATGTGCTGTTGAGCTGCGCGCCCGTACGTATTGAGGGACGACTACAAGTTGAGGGAATCGATTCAAATCGACACTATCAACAGAGAAGGTAGAAATTAACATGTATTATACTTGTAATTATAGTTTGGATGGCCATGAAAGTTCTCCGTCAAATTTCCCAAAGTTTTCGGGTGAAGAAAATACAATAGGGATAGATAGATCCGTTAACATAATTGATACACTGATACTGACAAAAACATATTAGATGGAAAGAAAAAGATCGAAATGTTGAAAGAAAATGTAGATTCTGAGAAGGGTAGGGCTAGGCTTATAGTAAATTTCCAGTAAATGGAAAATATAAACAAATATGACGTCTATAAGAAATTATTAATTAAACACCTTAAATTAAATTGTGATCAGGGACCTATCAGGTCTTTAGTTAGAATGATAAAGACAACAAAAACAAACGAAACAAACACAATATTTAGTAAAAATGGAAAGATGGTCTAAGGACATGATTTCTATGTTGAAGGATTCAGATTGGATAGAAAGTAGATCTAGTGATATGTTAAAGGTTTCTCAGGATACTAAGTTATTAGCAGTTGCACTATTGATATACAACAGTGACAAGATGAGTGCAGAAAAGCTATAAAGGGATCTTGAAGAAACAATGGACTTAGGGGAGATAAATTATCTTTTACAAGGTTATCAAGAAAGTAAAGCAATTACTTCATATGTCATGACATTAGGAATGCAACAACAGAACTAGGAACTCTAGGAGTGATTACAAAAACAGAGGATCTGAACATAGAGTTAAAAGCATTTCAAGGAATGCTAGACTTGATTACCATAATTGTAACCAATGGGACATATAGAACAAGGGTGTTATTTTGAGATTATTTATAGGAACTGCAAATATGAGGGTCATGATGAGTATCATTGTAGAAACCCACCTTTCTGTCTGTATCACAACAGAGTAGGGCATAGAACACAGGATTGTAGAGCAATTCCAATTTTCGTATTCATCTAGAAACAAGAGGAAAATCCCAGACATAAAACAAATCAACACTACAGAGTTGACCCTAGAGCGACAAATAGACATTATAGGTTACTGGTCAGTGATAAAAAAGAGAACAACACAAGAGAAAATTTTAAATTTACTATAACAATTGGAAGGACTTCTGTAGGACCCATCATTGCATCATTGCAGGTAAGGTATTCAATAGATCTATTCAAATATCTATTGATACGGGATCTGTAGTAAATGTTATAACCAGCAAATTTTTAAACTAATTAAAACCAGGAGAGAAAATATTGGAACCAATCCACTACTAATTGCTATGAGTAACAGGAAGTCAGTTAAAAACATTAGGTAAGAATGTGTAAGAGGCTGGTAGAAAAGCTGGTAGAAAGAGGGGTAGAAGGCGGAAGTTGCATTTTTATGGGTTAGGTATTTACAAATATAATAGTCGAAGGAAAATGAGTTGCATAAGTTCGTTCTCCGCTTTGAGTTTATAAACAATGGTCGAGGGCCCATTGCTGACTTGTAGTATTTGTAACCTAAGTGAGATATACAGAGATTCGAGGTTACTTAAGTAAACAGCATTGCCAATAGACTTGCAACAACAATTCTGATTGGGGAAAGGGTGGAGGAGAAAATTCAATTGGTTCACAATTGTAAAATCACGCCTTTTGGGGGAGGATCATAAATATAAAGTTAAAGATCATTGGACAAAAGAAATCACTACGTCACTGAAAGCTCACCTAGGACCTGGCTTACGTGTTCTCGGGGGATTCCTTGATTGTATTTCAGAGAAACACGCTGTATAAGAATTAAGGGAAGAAAGGAAGAAACCTTTCTAACTTTCATTCCCCCTAGACATAAGACAATAACAAAGGAAAATATTACATCTAAACGGAACTTGAATAGTGGATGATTGGAGGCAACAGGGCCTAACAACTAAAATATGTGGTGTACTATATCCATAAGTGAGGACCACAAGGACGACAAGAGTCGACAGGACTAACAGTGAAGAAAGATGGGTGGAAATTGATGAGTGATAGTTATAGAAGGACCTGTCTTCCCAGGAGATTTATTGATAGGATTTGCAACTATGAGAAAATAGGACATGATCATACGTCGGGGTGAGTTAGGGATTTTAGTGAAATCACAGTTAATCCCATTTTTTAATTAATCAGACTTAGGGCCAGTATCTGTGATAAGAGAACCTATTGAGATAGATGGGGAAGATGACAATGCTATATTGGATAATAGCGGGGTAGAGCGGTCTATTCAAGAATAGATAACACAAGACAAGAGGAAGAAAAAGACACACAGTGAACACAACTCAGGTGTTAAAAATACCAGAAATTAATTAGAATTCATCAACTCCAAATGAATCTTTGCTAATTGTGGAAGGTGGCATTACTACACTCCAGAGCAATTAACATAGTACAAGTGCAGTTGAAAGGATTCACTGCAGACTCCGAAATTTTAACCATCCCAGAATCAATTAGAATAAAAGGTTTAAATTTGAACAGGGTACATATACTAGTTATTAGTACTTTGAATAAAGACATAGTCTTAGGAAAAGGTACACAAATAGGATGTTTTCATGTCTGTCCATGACTCATTAAGATTTTAAATGAGAGTCCTGAAGAGGTGAAATCACCAATTTCATCAATCTGTTCAATTCAGGAAGAAACATATTTGGGAGAGAAATGTAATAGTCAACTAGAGCCTACTTGTAGTCCAGAGTTGGAATAAATTTTAATTGCATTGCTAGTGAAGCAATTGCTTTGCCGGGGGGACGCCTCGGGCAAAACAATTGTATTAAAGCATCAGATCAAATTAAGACCAGTAACTCAACCTATTTATATACATCCCTACAGATTACCGCATTCTAAGCTAGCAATTGTAGATAAATTGTTATTGAAATATTATCTTAGGATGTCATACAACCCAGTGAAAGTGAATGGAACTTCCCATTGATTCTGGTGCCAAAATCAGATGGTACCATGCGTTCAGTTATTGATTATATGAAACTGAAAAGAGGACAATACCTGATCGACTACCGTTACCAGTGATAGCAGGTATATTTCGTAGTTTGGGAACTGATAATCGGTATTTTAGCACTAAAGATATCAAATCAGCAATGTGGCAAATCGAGCTGCACTATACGTTCAAACGAATGCCATATGGGTTATGTAATAGTCCATCATCTTAGATTAATGAACATAGTACTAGATGGGTTGTTAGGAAACACAGCCAGTGTATTTCTACACAACATTCTGATAGGTTTCCAAACAGCAACTGAGCACTTTAAACTGAGGCAGGGTTGAAAGTAAAACTTGAAAAATGTAAGTTTTTGCAAGACAGTGTTATTTATTTGGAACATAAGATAGACATGGAATTAGTACTGTGAACTCAAGAAGAAGCAGTAAAGATTTACCGAATACCGAACAATATAGAGAAAGTTAGAAGTTTCTTGGGATTGACAGGGTATTATAGGAAGGCTATTAAAGGATATGAGGACATAGCTAATCCATTAAGTTCTTTGTTAAGGAAAGACTCAAAGTTCATTTGGGGACCTGAGCAACAACAAAATTTTGACAAGTTGATAGATAAAACATTACAGAGAGGGAAACCTTAGCAGTGACATATTCACTAGAGAGTTTTAGAGATATAATACTGGGATATCCAATCAGAGTGTGGACTGATCATACAGCTATTCAGAACTTATTCAAACATAAGAATCTTAGAGGCAGATTAGCCAGGTGGTTTACTACACTTCAATGTTACGAGGTTAAGTTTGAATACATTCCAGGTAGGAAGAACGTTGCAGCAGATGCACTATCTAGGAATATTAGCCAACCAACGACAGGGTTGATCAAATTTACCTGCATTTTTAATGAACTAGTAACATTAGATGAGACATTGATAATAAGGGAACAAAGAAGAGATAAGACTTGAGAAAAAAGTTGTTCAGAGCTATTCTTCCAAAACTTACGAAGGGGTATAAGATAGAAGAATTTTATTTGAGCAATGGACTTTTATATAGAAAAACAGTCGTAAGTGGGAAGGATATTTCTAGGGGCCCAGTGAATCAGTTGGTATTTCCACAAACTCTTATACCAGAGATATCAAAATTACTTCATGATAGTAATTATAGTTCTCATCAAGGAAAGGATAAAACTTATAGACAATCACAATTTAGATGTTTTTGGTCAGGCATGAAAAGAGATATTTATTTACATATTGATAATTAATGCTTGATTCCACTTTCCGCCTTATGTAGGTAATAAAATTAGAATCTATAAACAATAGCCGGGAACTTGAGTGTATTGCTGACAAGACATTCCTTTCTAACCTAAGTGAGAATTATGAAGGGACTCGAGATTATTCTAAGTAAACAATATTACCATATAGACTTGTAACAGCGAGTCTGATTGTTGAAAGGGCAGAGACGGAGAAAATTCAATTGATCCACGACTGTCAGATCACACCCTTTAGGGAGGATCTTAAATATAAAGTTAAAGATTATTGAACTAAAAAAAAACACTACGTCACTGCAAAGCTCATGTAGGATCTTTCATACGTGCTCTCGGGGGATTCCTTTGGATCACGCTATGTAAAGATTAACGGAAGAAAGATACAAAAGAAAACCACTTCCTTTTCACTCTCCTGGACAGAAGAATATAACTAAAAAAAGCGAATTGCCATATCCAAAAAGGAGGATCACAATGACGATTACAGTGGCTACAGTGTTGATAAGACTAACAGTTGCAAGAGAGGTTACAGAGGGGCGACAAAAGTCAAAGGGATGACAAGAAAGTCAACATGCTTGTTTTTGGGAGAGTAAATAGATCAAATATTCCCAACCCTTCTACTCAGTAGACTCCCCTATCCCATTCCTTCTTATTTGCTAATCCACCCTCCTTTTCTCAGCTTTTTCTTCTCCTACTCAAAAGAAGTTTTGGCAGGTAGAGGTTTTCCTGAAACCCCATCAGAAGCCAATTGGATGATGAGATATATCGCGAGGTCCCTACTCGTTGTGGGAGGCGAAACCTCATATGGTAATAGAAATAGGGTAGAGGGAATACCTTTGACTGCCGAGTCTCTTTCCATCTTTCAATGTACTCAGAGAGTAGCTACTCCGACTTCATATTATACGGAACAAAACGTGAAGACAAATCGAATTGTGAAATACTCTACTCGTGTCTGGGGCTCCCTAACGGTGAATGGTAGTTTTCTGGAATTTTCCGACTCTGCAGAGACTTTTCTTTTATTGCTTGAGACATCAGGCAACTGGAGTATCTTCTTCCATGTGCTATCTCTTTATTTTTCGATATATGGTGTGGACCTATGAAAATAAACTAACCATGGCGGCTACTATCACTATTAACTCTAACCCTTCACCAACTCCTGACCCTTCTCCTGAACCTCCCGATCCCCCTTCAAATTTGCTCGATTCCAGTGTTGACGACCATAGTACGGAAAAGCCAAAGTTCCCTGTCAACGACCCTGGTTAAGATGAGGACAATAGAAACACTGCTACGAAACCATCATCTACTACTTCGAAGCCTTATATTCATACAAATAATGAAGGAGGGCAAGTCTCTGTGTTTTCTATCATCTTTGTGGAAGCACCTCCAGTAAGTTTTATTTTTTATCTTATTCACAAGAAATTTTCAACATTTTGACCCGTTAAGGAGATAAGAAATAGATTAAGTAATCAAGCACAGTCTTTGGAAACTTGGGTAATATTCCTAAATACTGAAGGTTCTTTAAAAGCATCCAGGAAATACACTTCAGATATTGGTGTCAGGTACTCATTAATTGAGGAGTTTCCTCTTAGTCTAGATGCTTATGTACCACCAAAACTCCAGAATGGAAAGCATCCAACAGACTGTATACATCACCATTCTCATGCAACACCAACACCACTCGACGTCCGACCTCACCGTCTGGCTGGCGCCACCTAGCTCAGCAATATATACGTAGCACTCGGAACCAAGATACACACACAGACATACGAACGCACACATAAATGCGGTCGATCGCCAATTCCGAATAACACACGATAACACAGTAGTAATCAACCCTTGCCCCCAGGATATATTATACATTATAAAAAGGGATATAAGAGATAATTTAAGAACTAACAACAACCATGTAAAGGGCCGGATTTTCCTATTAAAATTGTTTTCAAGGTGACTAAAGAGCACCTCAGAATTCTACAGAGACAGCACTTCCGCCCCACAAAAACGGAGTGCACAGCTCCAAGAGCGTCGGTCTGAGAGACGTGCCCTGTGTAAAGTAGTGTAGTGCAAACTCTGTGAAAAACTATGTATAATACTATACTGGAAACTCTATGTAAAACTGTGTATAAAAGTGTAGTGAACTCCCCTTAGAATTGTGTAATAAAGTGAAGAAACTCAAGATCGTATCTGTAATTTCAAGAAGATACGTAAATAGCAACGAAGGGTAGCTATAAGACTCAGAAATGTTAAGACATCCAAAGCCTCCTAGGTGGCTGATGGTAGCTACTTGTGGGGATAGAGGCAATTTAATTGAAGTAAAAATTTTCTTAAGACACAAAACTGGATCCATTAATAGGCAGGTTATAGCTCGTTTTGGTAAAAATAGTTTTCTTGTCAACACGAAGTCCGATACCCAGGTAGAAATTCGCAAGTGAAAGCGTGTTAAAGGAAGTTAAACCTCACTATAATTTTAGTTATGTAAAGCATGTAATATTTAATGAATAATTTTATGATTTTATGGAAGAAGAAATACTTGACATGTGCCCAGATAGCGTATGGAATGTTTATAAGATTCCCAAGTCAAGTATGATTATCTTGACTTTTATAAGTGCCATCATACCTACAGAATTGATAATTGAAAGGACAGACGCCCCCCAAATCAGGCTCGCCCAAAATGGCTCGACAAAGAAACTGAAAAAAATATTGCTAAAAAGAGACAGGCTTATAAGAATTACAAGTGCTTAAGTGCACCTAATGACTATCAAAGTTACGTAATAATAAAGAGAGATTTAAAAAAGAAAAGAAAAAAAATCGAAAACAACAATACGAAATAAATATCGCTGATAAATCCAAAGAGAATACCAAATAATTTTATAGTTACATTAGAGTTAAAAGGTTATTAGGAATCACATTGGCTCAATATTATCTGCTGACGGTCAAATTGAGTATTCAAATGAAGGAATGTGTGATGTTTTAAACAACTATTTTAGCTCAGTATTCGTAAACGAAACACCTCAGAGTGACCTATAAACTAAAACCTGTGAAAAATCTAGTATGGACGGTAAAAAAAAAAAAAAAAAAATGTGTATAGAGAAAATCAAAATTAATAGAATACCAGGGCCTGACGGTTGACATCCAAGAATCTTAAAGGAAATGAAAAATGAGATTGTTGTTCCATTAGAAATTATTTTCAAAAAATCCATCATATTCAGAGATGTCCCAAGAGAATGGAAGCCAGCTAACGTTACTCCCATATTAAAAAAAGTGACAAAAAGAAACCAAGTAACTACAGGCCCATAAGCTTGAGTTCAATCATAGGAAAAATAATGGAAACTATCATCAGAGATGCTATCGAGCATTATTTAGAAAGTAACTGTGATAAATAATAACCAGCATGGATTCAGACGGAAACGTTCTTGCGTGACTAACTTACTCGAATTCTACAACACAGTTATCTCGAATTATGACAAAAGAAACAATATAGATTTAACATATCTAGACTTTACAAAAGCTTTTGATGCCGTCCCCCACGAAAGGCTACTTACTAAACTTAGCTTCACACGGAGTAAGTGGTAGCCTATCAATTTGGACTAGAAATTGGTTGAATGATCGTAAACAGAGAGTTGCTCTAAATGGCAAAACTTCTAAATGGAAAAATGTTATAAGTGGAGTTCCTCAGGGTTCCGTTCTTGGGCCACTTCTATTCATAGTATATATAAATGATATAGACCACGGACTAAAATCTACTGTCTCCAAATTTGCTAATGATACAAAATTGTGCGGAATGGCAAATAATCACTTTTCATGAAAGTAGCAGTTGCCGACAAGACTGACGAGTTAAACACCATATGAGGACGGAGCCTTTATTTGTACGACGTTTCGCTTATTACAACTTTTTCAAGTACAAGTTGTGATACATATGCTTGAGATTAATTCAGGGGAAAGGAGGGAACGAGGAGAGAGAAAAGAAGTAGGGGGGAAGGAAGAGGAGGAGGAGGAGAGGAGGAGGAGGAGAGGAGGAGGAGGAGAAGGGGGATTGAAACTGGGAAAGGTTGAGAATACTGGCCCAAACGTCCGCGGGCAAAATGTTCACAAAGGGTGGTTTATTTTTTTATTTTTTTATTTCTCAAGCATATGTATCTCAACTTGTAATTGAAAAAGCTGTAATAAGCGAAACGTCGTACAAATAAAGGCTCCGTCCTCATATGGTGTTTACCTCAAATGATCACTTAAATCATTTACATATTCAAGAAGATTTAGATAAATTACAGCAATGGTCTGAAAAGTGGCTAATGAAATTTAACACAAGTAAATGCAAGGTTATGCACATGGGTAAAAATAACAGTGAGTACGATTACAAGTTATTTGGAA
>NC_134799.1:48873702-48888702 GCF_046742065.1 Oratosquilla oratoria
CTTATTTATATGTTTCTCAGGTGACATATTCATAACAATGACTCCCAGGTCCTTCTCATTTTCTACATTTTTTATTCCTTCTTCTCCTGTTATTCTGTTTTTGCTTTTTCCAAATTCCATTATACTACACTTTTTAGTGTTGAGGTCCATCTCCCACTTCCTACTTCCTACATTTTTATTCCTTCTTCTCCTGTTATTCTGTTTTTGCTTTTTCCAAATTCCATTATACTACACTTTTTAGTGTTGCACTCAATCTCCGACTTCCTACTCCATTCCCATACTTTATTTAGATCATTCTGTAGTGACTCACAAGCTTCTTCCGTGTTCACTTTTTTTTTTAATAGTTTTGCATCATCTGTAAAGAAGTTCATATAGCTTTCAATTTCTTCATCCATATCATTAATATATATAGCAAACATTATTGGGGCCAGAACTGTTCCTTGCGGAACACAGTTTATTACTTCATCCCATTTTGAGTGTTTGTCTCTTATCACTACTCTCATTTTTCTTCCTTGCAAAAAAGTCTTCCATCAATTTAAGCAGTTTGCCCTGTATTCCTCCTTCAGTTTCTAATTTCTTAAGCAACTTCTTATGTGGTACTTTGTCAAAAGCTTTTTTTAGGTCTAGAAATGCACAATCAGCCCATCCATCTCTTTCTCGTATTATATCTATTAGCCTTGAATAGAAACATATTAAATTGGTGACGCATGATCGTCCTTGTCTGAATCCAAACTGCCTTGGATTTAGCACGCTGTTTTTTTCTAAATATTTTACCCATCTGCTTTTGATAATCCTTTCACAGATTTTTGCTATTGTACTTGTTAGAGAGACTGGTTTATAGTTGGTAGGGTCTTCTTTATTTCCCCCTTTATAGACAGGTACTATATTTGCTTTTTTCCAATCTTCTGGAACTTTTCCTTCTTTCAAGGAACTGTTTATTATGCTATGTATTTTGTCTGCCAGTTCATTCCTGCATTCTTTCAAAATCCAGTTTGCTATTTCATCTGGTCCATGCGATTTTCTAACATCAAGATTACTCAAGTGTTTCATTATTTCATTCTTTGTTATTTCTATTTTTTTCATAGAAGGGACTTTCTCTTTCCATTCGAGCTCTTCAGGTTGTATGTTCTCCCTTGTAAACACTGATTTAAAATGCTTGTTCATAATTTCCACCATTTCTATTTCCTCTGTGTATTCAACTCCTCCTTGTCTTAATTTCTCTAGATCTTGTTTGTTTTTCAGTTTGTTGTTTACAAATCTGTAAAATAGTTTTGGTTGATCTTTACATTTTTTTATGACATTTTTTTCATATTTTCTCTTCTCCTCTCTGCACGCTTGTACATATTCATTTCTATAACAAGTATATATTTTCCATTTTTCAGGTCTTTTGTATTTCTTCTATTTGGTCCAAGCTTTGTCTCTTTTGTCTTTTAACTCCCTACAATTTTTGTTGTACCAGCATTTTACATATTCTTTTTCTTGTTTTTGTCTTGGGACATACTTTTCCACCCCTTTTGTATAATTTTTTGTCAAAATATTCCATTTCTCTTCTACTGTTGTTTCTTCTTTGTATATTTCTTCCCAGTTTTCTTTTTGAAAGAATTCTCTTATTTTATCAAAGTTTGTTTTTTCATACATCATTCTTCCTTTTCTATATTGTTCATTTCTTTTCATGTATTTTTCTTCATTTAGTTCCAGTTCAATCAATATGTGGTCACTTTTACTTATTGGTGTTTTATATTCAATCTTTTCCACTATTCTAGGTTCAGATGTGATTATTAGGTCTAGTCTCGATGGTTCTTCTTGATTTCTATACCTAGTGTTCTCCTGTATCCACTGTGTCATTGTATGTTCAATAATCATCTCGAGTAGAACATTTCCCCATGAGCCGTCTCCACCCTTTACTGTCATCTCTTCCCAGCAGATTTCTTTGCAATTAAAGTCGCCCATCATAAATATTCTTCCTCCCTCTTCCATTATCTTATTTAATGTTATCTTTGTGTCCTCTAACATACTTTTATGCTCACTCTCTTCCCACGAGGCTGTTTTTGGAGGCACATAATTTATCACAAACTTTCTGCTCTTCTTATCTCTGTCTTCCACTTTGATCATAATCATCTCTACTGTATTCTTCCATATGTGACACACCTTACGTTTATATCCTTTTTAGTCAGGAACATAACTCCACCCCTTTGTTTTGTCTCTCTGTTTCTAATCCAATAATTATATGCATCATGTCCTATACTGTTGGGTGGTAGTGGACTTTTTAATTTCGTTTCTACAATTCCCATTATGTCCGGTTCTTTTTTCTTCAGATAATCATTCAGCTCATTCAATCCTGTTATTAATCCATCTATATTTGTGTAAGACACTCTTAGTTTTCTGCCACTTCTATTGTATTCTCTGTTTCCCTTTTGTTTTTCTCTAGTATTTCCTTAGTTTCATATTCACTACTCTCCAATAGAATTTCTCTTTTTCTGACTCTGTTCTCATCTCGTTTTTTTCCTTAGCTTCATGTCTTTTCATTTTTTCCTCCTCTCTTTCCTCTTTATTCATTTCTCTTTTTATCCATACCTTTTTATATTGTTCACTTGCTGCTAGTTTCCCTGTTTTTGTTAAGATATTCTCTGCCGTCGTTTGTGACCTGAATTTAATCTTAATTGGTCTGGTCTTATCTGTACTATACTTTCCAAGTCTATACATCTGTTCAATTTGTTTCATGATTTCAGGTTCATCTTCCTGAACTAATTTTAGTAAACTGCTTACTTTTTCTTTTTCCTCATTGATTCCTGATGTTCTATGTAGGTTATGTTTCTCTTCCATTCCTAATATAATTATACATTTCTTTTTATCTGCTAAGTCTCTTACTATATTCTCCTTCTGTCTCATCACTTTGATAACTGAGTCATCAGATTGTTCTTTCATTTGCTGTTTAATTATGTCAGTAAATGCAACTTTACTGTTTTCCTTGATATTTTTCCAACCCTGTGCTTCTTTTGCTATGGCCTCTTTGTTGTCTTTATTATTCCTCTTTAATTCTTCATTCTCCTCTTTTACTTCTTTTAACTGTCTTTTTAATTCTTCTATTTCATTAGTTAAGTTTTTGTTCGCCTTCTCTAGTTCTTCCAATTTTTCCACTCTGTGCGCAATTTTGGCTACGTAACCGAACCTGTTTTCCCAATGTTCGGTCATCTTATCAAGTTTTTCCTCTAGTCTTGCCAATCGGGGGAGGTTGGTATCCCCCCCACCCTCTTTAAATCCCTGGAAACTACTATCATCACCTTCCACTGTGCTGCTCTTATCTATACTTCTAATCTTTACATTTTTGTTGATCCCGTCGTCACTAAAATCATTATTGTCGGTCCGCCTCTTGTGTACTAGACGCCTGGCCACCTGGACCATGTCCCTCTCTTCCTCATTTCCTTCCATTTCCCTCAATAATCCCTTCCCTTCTCCTTCCCTATCACTCCCCCACTACACAACGAGCACTCCCCTTCCCTATAAATACAATAAGGCACTTCCTGGACGTTGAGATCCACGTAGATTTTCCTTTTTCTTCGGTACACTAATTCTCGCCGTCCATTCGACGAAAGTGTGTGTGTGTGTGTGTGTGTATGTGTGTGTGTTAGTGTGTGTGTGTGTGTGTGTGTGTGTGTGTGTGTGCGTGCGTGCGTGCGTGTGTGCGTGTGTGCGTGTGTACGTGCGTGCGTGCGTGCGTGCGTGTGTGTGTGTGTGTGTGTGTGTGTGTGTATGTGTGTGTGTGTGTGTGTGTGTGTGTGAGAGAGAGAGAGAGGGAGAGAGAGAGAGAGAGAGAAAGAGGTCACAGCATTACCCAGATATCAGGCCAGATGAGCTCTAAGTTCTCATTCGGGAGGGTGATAGCTGTCGATCAGAAGTCCAACACGTGATCCAAGACAGTGGTGAATATTTCTCTTTCTATCTCTCTCTCTCTCTCTCTCTCTCTCTCTCTCTCTCTCTCACACACACACACACACACACACACACACACACACACACACACACACACACACACACACACACACACACACACACACACACACACACACACACACACACACATAGCAAATGTAATCAAACAAGAGAACCTATCGAAGAAGGTTAAAGAAGTGGCTGAAGAGTGGAAAGAAAAAAAATATAAGAATATTCTGAAAATTAGAGTTCTCGAAAGCGCTGTGACCTAGCTCATCGTATCAGCTAATGTTTTGAAGGCGAATCAACAGATTCACAAGATTAGCAGATATCGGTTCACAGCTGAAGTACTGGCAGGCAGGTAGCTAAACACTTAACGTAGTTATTACCAGGGATGTAAAAAAACAAAAAAAAACAAAAAAAACACGGCTGTCCAGGAAACGAACGATTGTGGTAAAGAAAACAGCTGATAGAGACGGAGAGAAAAACAGAGGGAGAGAGAGAGAGAAGGACGTGTGGAACAACGTGGGTTTCATAACAATTTGTAAGCAATTGAGGGAGAAGAATCATGATACACATGGTTCCTGGAAGCAGGCAGTGGCAGCTGGAAGAACAGAGTAGGAGTAAAAGCCGCAAAAAGCTTGTACAGTAGATTGAAATGCCTGACTGATAAGAGTGGACCATGCACACAACGAACACAAATTCCATATCCTGAGAATATACTAAAGGGAGGGCCGGGCGTTAAATGGGGTTTCAACCGTTTCATCTGTATAAAGTAGAATAAATGGGTGTGTACTTGGACTTGGCCACCCATTTATTGAGTGAAGAGGGACTTAGGAGTAATTATCACCAAAGACATGTCGCCGGATAAACATATAAATAGAATAGTCGGAGAAACATACAATTTGTTGAGATCAATAAAGGTGACCTTTAAATACCTGGATAAGGAAATGATCAAGAAAATATTACAAACACTAATAAGGACAAAACTGGAATATGCAGCGCTGATATGGTCACCTGGTACAAAAAAAATATATAAGAAAATTAGAAAGAATACAAAGAGCAACGACAAATTTGGTCCCAACATTTGCAAACCTAACATACAGTATGAACAAAGACTGGCCGAACTGGAATTGCCAACCCTGGAACAAAGAAGAAAACGAGGGGACCTAATAACCATCTATAGAATTATGAAAGGAAAAGAATGCCTTGATAGAGAGGACCTATTAAAATGAAACTCAAAAAGGATAACTACCAAAGAGACCTGAAAAAGAACAGCTTCCCACACAGAGTGATAGATATATGGAACAAATTGGACGAAGAAAAAGTATGTGCAAACACAATACAACAATTTAAAAACAAACTTGATCTTGCGAGATATTAAAACGGGTCACCACTAGCATAGCTCCCCTTCCCTTATAATACAACTAGGTAAATACACACACACACACACACACACACACACACACACACACACACACACACACACACACACACACACACACACACACACACACACACACACACACACACGCACACACACACACACACACACACACACACACACACACACACACACACACACACACACACACACACACACACACACACACACACACACACACACACACGACTCGGTGGCGCAGTTGGTAGAGCGCTGAACTGCCACCATAGTGGCCCGTAGTTCTTGATTCGAATCCTGCCCAGGGCCGAAATTATTTCGGTACCGCTGCGCTTCGGGTCGTTACTCTGACTCTCGTGGGCGGGGAGTTGTGTGTGTGTGTGTGTGTGTAAGTTCATAGCATTACCCATAGATCGGACCTACGAGCTCTGAGCTCTCTTCCAGGAGGGAAATAGCTGTCGATCACGAGTCCAACACGTGATCCAGACCAAAAGACCAAGTGAATACACTCTCTCTCTCTCTCTCTCTCGGTGGAGCAGTTGGTAGTCTCCGTCTGTCACTACGGCGGTCCGGGTTCGAATCCTGCCCAGGGTTGAAATAATTTCAGTATCGCTGCGCTTCGAGTCGTTACTCCAACTCTCGTGGGCAGGGAGTTGGGATGTGTATGTGCGTGTAAGGTCACAGCATTACCCATAGATCGGTCATACGAGCTCTGAGCTCTCTTCCAGGAGGGAAATAGCTGTCGATCACGAGTCCAACCCGTGATCCAAAGGCCAAGGTGAACCACACACACACACACACACACACACACACACACACACACACACACACACACACACACACACACACACACACACACACACACACACACACACACACACACACACACTTCTCTATAATCTAAATTTCTTCACAGATTAGTTCTGTGCGAAATTGATATTTGTCGAGGTGACCGAGATCAACACGAGGCAGTAGAAGAGCACCCCTTTTTTGAGGAGTGAAATTACAAGGCCAGATGGGTCACCATCTGTAAGGTCACCAGTTGTCTGGGCTTCCAGTATTCACTGTCCTAGGCGGAAGTGAAAATTCGAGAGAGGATAGTTACCACAGGTTAATAAAAAGAGGTGCAAAAACTACCTTTCCCTCAAAAAGATCTCTATCCCCCACCCACCCGGTTTCCCCGACCCGCCCTTGAACACATTTCAGCATTGGGGCTGTTCCCGGACAATGAGGAGGCTTCTTGCACACTCCAGCTTTAAAGACAAAGAGAAAGAGAGAGAGAGATCGGCCACGCGTTTAGGTCATGTCGCCTCCCTTGCGCCGTGACCCCGAGGTGTCGCATCAACTATTCAGGAGCGCCGCAGGAGCGATCGCCCGCTCAGCCGCTTCTGTCTCGAGGACCAACAGGTTCCCTTCAAGGGTAACCGCCGTGACGTTGGCCCAAGAGCACCTCCTCTCCGCTACTCTTACATTCTCCCTCGTCCTTTTGCTCCTCTGTTCTCTGAACATTTTTATCCACATATTTCCACCTCTCTTTGAGTCCCTCTATCTCTCTGGCGCTGGACAATACGATCGGAGCTGCCAATATGTGTATATATATATACATGTGTGTGTGTGTGTGTGTGTGTGTGTGTGTGTGTGTATGTATGAGTGTGTGTTCGGTTCACCATGGTCTTGGATCACGTGTTGGACTCATGATCGACAGCTATTTCCCTCCCGGAAGAGAGCTAAAGTTCAAATATGACCAATCTATGGGTAATGCTGTGACTATACACGCACACACACACCCAACTCCCTGCCCATTAGAGTTGGAGTAACAACTTGCAGCGCAGCGATACCGGGATTCGAACCCGGACCGCCTAAGTGGCAGCCTGGAACTCTAACCACGGAGCCACGAGGTGTGTATATGTGTGTGTGTGTGTATGTATGTGTGTGTGTGTGTGTGTGTGTGTGTGTGTAGGTGTCAATGTGTGTGTGTGTGTGTGTGTGTGTGTGTGTGTGTATGTGTGTGTGAGTGAATGATATTTTGATAGAGCTCTAAGGGATTTCTCCCCAACTACTCTATTTTCAGCCTTGTTGTAGATGAACTGTGCCTTGCTGCATTGCGTTTGACCCAGGGCAATTGGCGGATGCAGGGATAATATGTCATTCATGAGGAGCTGAGATGGAGAGGTGGAGGGGGTGGTGGAGGGGAGTGAAATGGGTGGGAATAGGTACGTGCCTTTGACGCGTACCAGTTATATAATACACAATTGACTGTTATATACAGGGAACATAGGGAACAGGGAACATACGTCGATGCCTGGTGAACGAGTTGTACAGGGGTTGTATATAGACATTTTCCAACGCTTGAAATGTTCTATTTCATTGCAATACTAAGACAGTTATCCTCCTGTACAACTCGTGAATTCTATGCCTTTGTTTCTTGGCTACCTTCCCTGTAAGGGAGAAATAACCTTTAGTATATATATATATATATATATATGTAATATATATATATAATGTATATACATGTAATATATATATATATATATATATATATATATATGTATATGTATATATATATGTATATATATATGTATATACATATATATATATATATATATATATATAATTTTTCAAAAAAATAGTTGGGAAATAAAAAACTTTATCAGAACTTTTTTGTTTATTTTAAGACATCTTCAGGGAATGATGTCTTAGAATAGACGAAAACGTTCGGACTAACTTTCCTATTTCTCATTAGTTTTTCTGTAAAATTATATATATATATACATATATATATATATATTTTTTTTAACAGAAATGTAGTAGCGCATTTGTAAATGACACACAGGAAACCCACAGTCGGAGAAAATAAACTTCGAATAAAGAAGAATCCTATATTTCGGCTATCAACTGTAGCCCTCTTCAGGAAAGTACATAAGACAGAGTACAGAGGGGACTTATAAGCTACAGATGACCTCACTCAGGTGCGGGGCAAACTGGGGTGGCGGAGGAGGGAGGGGGTGAGGAGAGGGGGGTTTGTAAAGTCCGTACCAGTTTGCTAACTGCTGCGCGTGAAATGATGTCAGGAGTCCACTGCCCTTTAGAAATATTAATATTAGGGCATTCCTCAATTAATGCTGATTCGACTATTTTCCTCCTGAAACCGCAGTGGGACTTGAACACTAATCTGGCCTTACCCCAGTCGAAAGAATGATTCTTATTTTCGACATGAAGAAATACAGCCGAGTTTTCTTGCCCATACCTAACTGTAGCCCTCCTGAAGAGGGCTACAGTTGATAGCCGAAATATAGGATTCTTCTTTATTCGAAGTTTATTTTTTCCGACTGTGGGTTTCCTGTGTGTCATTTACAAATGTGCTACTACATTTCTGTTTAGAAATTGTTATACCCACGATGGAGGCCTCTCTTCCACTCCACCTCATCTTCAAGTCTTTCCCGGGACTAAAACAAGCCTACAGATTGTTGGAATCTTCGCTCATCGCCAGTAAGAAGAGGAAGAACCAGAAGACGTTTCTGTCCAACTGTCTAGAAGAACAAGTGTGCCCTAACTCGTTTAGGTTCCTGAAACGATCTTCGCTAGGGTACAGTTTTCCCTCGTACATTAGTGCTTTTCTGTCAGAACGAGTGCGTGGTGCTTCTTTAGAATTTAAAAACCTCCTTTGAAAATCCAGACATGCTCGGAGGCACCTGTGTTTAGTTAGTCCCAACCAGTCCATTTTAAGTCTCTTTGCGCACAAGCTCTTCGCAAGGCCTGCTTCCTCAGCGGCCAACACCAGGCCAATCTCACACGTAAGCTCCACAGACTTTGTAATAACAGTGTTTGGTCCAAGTTTTCTCTCACGGACAACGTCATCAACCTCACCAAAATTGAATTGTCCAACACCCAATTAGAAGTGTTGGGGCTTGGCCTTAATTTTGCCCTCACACCCGAGAGAAACCATGTTCTGGACTATTTGGTAGGTTTCGACAAATATTTAGCTAACAAGAACTATGACAAAGACCTTGCCTGCCTTAAAGGGGTTTTTATTAAATGGTATTTCCGAATGTTTTAAAAATGAAAGTTGCCTACCAAAAAGACACAGGGAGGCCCTATCTGCTCTAAAGAAGCTTGACAACATCATCACCACAAAAGCGGATAAAGGTTCTTGGTGACAATTACTTAACTCAGCATGTAAAAGAGCCCACAAGATATGGAAACTTACTCGATCTATTGATCACTAGCCGCGAAAGCATGGTAACTGATGTAGAAGTCGGTGAATCTGTTACAAATAGCGATCACAACTTAGTTAGATTCAAACTCCTAAACAATTTTAGAATAGATACTTGTGTTTCTAAAATACCCGATTTCAGTAAAGCTCAGTTCATAGAACTACGTCAGGAGCTTCAGCTTACAGATTGGGAGGCAAAATTAAGCGAAAGACCTGTAGATCAGATGTGGGAAATATTTCAAAATACGCTCACTAAGATGATTCAAACTTACATACCTTTTAAGGACAGATGTCCCCCAAATCAGGCTCGCCCAAAGTGGCTCGACAAAGAAACTGAAAAAAGTATTGCTAAAAAGAGACAGGCTTATAAGAAATATAAGTGCTCGGGTGCATCTAATGACTATGAAAGTTATGTATCAATACAGAGAGATTTAAAAAAGACAATAAGAAAAAGAAAACGACAATACGAAATGAACATCGCTGATAAATCCAAAGAGAATCACAAAGAATTCTATAGTTACATTAGAGATAAAAAGGTTGTTAGGAATCACATTGGTCCACTAGTATCTGCTGACGGTCAACTTGAATATTCAAATGAAGGAATGTGTAATATCTTAAACAATTATTTTAGCTCGGTATTCGTAAACGAAACACCTCAAAGTGAATTCCAAACTGAAACCTGTGAAAAGTCTGTGGTAAACTTACTCACTACGGTAAATATAACAAAAGAAAAAAATTAAAAGGTGTATAGATAAACTCAAAGTTAATAAAACACCAGGGCCTGACGGTTGGCATCCAAGAATCTTAAAGGAAATGAAAAATGAGATTGTTGTTCCATTAGAAATGATTTTCAAAAAATCCATCATATCCGGAGATGTCCCAAGAAAATGAAAGCTAGCTAACGTTACTCCCATATTCAAAAAAGGTGACAAAAAGAAGCCAAATAACTATAGGCCTATAAGTTTGACTTCAATCGTAGGAAAAATAATGGAAACTATCATCAGAGATGCTATCGAACATCATTTAGAAAGTAACCGATTGATAAATGATAGCCAGCATGGTTTCAGACGGAAACGTTCTTGCGTGACTAACTTACTCGAATTCTACAACACAGTTATCTCGAATTATGACAAAAGAAACAATATAGATTTAATATATCTAGACTTTGCAAAAGCTTTTGATACCGTCCCCCACGAAAGACTACTTACTAAATTAGCTTTACACGGAATAAGTGGTAGCCTATTAAGTTGGACTAGTAATTGGTTGAATGGTCGAAAACAGAGAGTTGTTTTAAATGGAAAAACTTCTAGCTGGAAAAATGTTACAAGTGGAGTTCCTCAGGGTTCCGTTCTTGGGCTACTTCTATTCAAAGTATATATAAATGATATAGATAATGGACTAAAATCTACTGTTTCCAAATTTGCTGATGATACAAAACTGTGCGGAGTGGCAAATGATCACTCAAACCAATTAGATATTCAAGAAGATTTAGATAAATTACAGCAATGGTCTGAAAAGTGGCTAATGGAATTTAACACAAGTAAATGCAAGGTAATGCACATAGGTAAAAATACCAGTAAGTACGATTACAAGTTATTTGGAAATTCGTTAACAAAAGTGGATAGTGAAAAAGATCTCGGCGTAATTATCAGTAACGACCTCAAATCATCCAAGCAGTGTATTTCAGCCTCTGAGAAAGCAAATAAGATTCTAGGACTGATATTTTGATAAGAAGAACTGATGATAATTTATTCTTTACAGTGTACCGTAAGCCCACCCACTTAGGGAGTTACCTTCACTTTTTTAGCAATCACCCTGACAATGTTAAGAAAAGTGTTGCCTCTGGCCTTTTCTTGAGGGCTTTCAGGATTTGCAGTCCTCAATTTCTGGACCATGAGATTGAGGGGATCAAATGTCAGCATGAGAAGTTGGCTTAACCACCTTGGTTTCTGGACCAAGCCCTCAGTAAGGCTAGGGACAACCATTTTAAAACTTCCGTCCCCTCAAGTTTTCACCGCTCCTTTAAGGACATTTTAAAAATTCCATTCAATAATACCATCAGTTCTTCTACTAAGTTGTTTCCTCATGAACGTCTCACTATTGCCTATCACTATCCTAACACCGTGCGTAAGCAAATTGTGAACGTTCAACAAAAACCGAAGGAAGTTGAGTCACCTGGTGTTTATTGTTTGCCCTGCAAAGACTGTGATTTGGTTTACTTGGGTCAAACCGGGAGAGACTTGAACACTAGATTAGCAGAACATAAAAGGTCAATTAGGTATGGGCAAGAAAACTCGGCTGTATTTCTTCATGTCGAAAATAAGAATCATTCTTTCGACTGGGGTAAGGCCAGATTAGTGTTCAAGTCCCACTGCGGTTTCAGGAGGAAAATAGTCGAATCAGCATTAATTGAGGAATGCCCTAATATTAATATTTCTAAAGGGCAGTGGACTCCTGACATCATTTCACGCGCAGCAGTTAGCAAACTGGTACGGACTTTACAAACCCCCCTCTCCTCACCCCCTCCCTCCTCCGCCACCCCAGTTTGCCCCGCACCTGAGTGAGGTCATCTGTAGCTTATAAGTCCCCTCTGTACTCTGTCTTATGTACTTCCCTGAAAAGGGCTACAGTTGATAGTCAAAATATAGGATTCTTCTTTATTCGAAGTTTATTTTCTCCGACTGTGGGTTTCCTGCGTGTCATATGTATATATATATATATATATATATATATATATATATATATATATATATATATATATATATATATATATATATATATATATATAAGCCCCTGGCTTCGCCAGCCAGGCTACGCTTGGGGGCTTGGCCTGCGGCGCTGCGCCCCGTTTTTTAACAAAGGTTTTTAATAAAAAAAAATATAATGTTCATCAATTACACTTTTTCTTCGGAGGAGAAGAAGGTGGTGACTCTCCCTCTTCATCGCTGCTACATCTTTTAAACCACGTTGATGACGTTGTCTTTAAGTTTCTCCATTTTCTTTATAAGTTTCTCCATTTTTTCCAACTTTTTGTCAAAAGCTTCTAAAACAGTGTTGTCGACAGATTCGTTAGAGTCATGACTGTTATCATTATCATAATCTGGCAGAATCATCTTGATAGCGTCTTCTTCTGAAAGCTTGTAAAACTCCTTGGGTATTTCTACTTTCTCGAGCTCTGGCTCCTCTTGAGCGAAAAGTGAAGCTTCACTTTCAGATGTCACTTGAGGTAAGTTTTCGTCTACACTGTCAAACTCGCCACTAAAAAGTTCCTTATATACGCGGTTGATTGCTGGTCTCAATTGATATTCATCATTTACCTTCTCCCAACCAGTAATGAGTGAATTCCAGTTGGTGACTCGCGAGCACGCGACGTAAAGTTGCCCATGCGCAAAACATTGAACAGAATCCAAGAGAAGTCCACAGCGTTCAAACGTTTGTCCCTGGGACTTGTTGATTGTCATGGCGTAGCTGAGTTTGACGGGGAATTGTTTACGCTTGAAAGGAACTGGCGTATCTTGTGCTTCCAACGTTATCTTTGGAATCAAAACTTGTTCTCCTCCATAACTACCACCTAAAACTTTGCCAACGATAACGTTCTTTTTCAAGTTTGTGACAATTATTCTGGAACCGTTACATAACTTGGGTAGACAAATATTTCGAATGATCATCAAAACATTTCCTATCTTCACTTTCAATTGATGAAGAGGAAGAGATGGACTTGTCAATGCGTTGAAAACTGATGTCTGAATATCTGTATCATTTTCAGTAGCGGTATCAACACTGTTATACACAACCTCATCTTCTGATTTCTCATATATCATTGAATTTATACTATCGACGTCATCATTGGTGGGAGAAATAATAGCTCGTTTCTCAAAGTATGAGGCGTTCAAATGATTATTTTTTCTATATCGTCATAAACTTTGTTAACCAATTCTTCGCGGGTTTTGACACTTATTCCAAAATTTTCAAGAAAGTATACAGGTCCAGATTCTCCTGTTCCTAGTTTTGATATTTTTTTTTGCAAAAGATTTATTTCTGACATAATTGGTTTTCAATCTAACGTTTTCTGTCAATTCTAATTTTGTTAGACCTTCCCATAGATAACTTGACTTGATACAGTGTTCGAGTTTCTCGTTTTTTCATCCACCTCGTATGACTGGAAGAATTTGACGGAAATCTCCCGCACAAACAAAAACTATACCTCCCATGAATTTGTCATTCTCTAGGACGTCTCTGAGAGTAATATCGAGAGCAGTTAGCGTGTTTTTGTTTGCCATGACTACTTCATCCCAAACTATTAGAGACGTTATTTTTAATAACTTTGCGAGCTCAGAGGTTTTCTTGATGCCACAGGGACGGATTTCATTATACTCCATCAGAGGAATTTTAAACATGTTATGAGCTGTTCGTCCTCCGTGTAAAGCTGTAGCAGCGATGCCCGAAGAGGCGACAGCCAAAACTATTTTTCCCTGAGAGCGAACAGAATCCAATAATATATTCAAGACGAAAGACTTTCCAGTGCCTCCTGAAGCATTCAAGAAAATTCCATTATTGTCGAACATACTTCCAGTCTGAATTCGAGACATTACAACGTCATAACAATGTCTCTGTTTGTCGTTTAAAATTTTAACTTTTTCTGTAACATCTTGCTGTAACTTTTCTTTGTTGTAGGATCTCTCTCTGCGAATAACATTTGATGTCTTCTCTCCGGAAGGCGGTAACCCATACTCAGTAATCCTTCCGCCTCCACAATTTCATACATGTTCTTGTATGTCATCTAATGCGTCCAAATAAATCTCATCGTTGTATTCGGTCAAATTGTTGTGATGCAGAAAATCACTGGCGAACAAATCTTTAGTCTCTTCCCAGATTCTTGATTGATCTTCAAGATCCGAAAAAACTAACATGCTCGCATAAGTTTCTCTTAGTTGTTTTCGATCATTTGTATGGTTAATTATCTCCATTATTGTACTTCTCCAAGTTTCTTCGTCGCTTAGGAGTCCCATCGGTTTGACTGCTTCTCTGTACGAAGAATATGTTTGACCGTCAATAGTTCGAAGATCTTGAAATGATGTCGGACCTTGTTTGTGCGTTAACAGAAGCCTCAAGTAGAATAATTCAACCGTCTTAGTCGTCACTGCTCGAATACGCCCAAGTGAAAATGTGCGTCCTTTCTGCTCTACCCACTTTGAAATCTTATCATTGTAAATTAAATGGTTTGGTACCTCGTGATAGTAAAGCTTAGCTGCAAAATCCTTTTTTGAACATAGTTTGAAAAATGCTGTTAATTGAGTACCTTTACGGGTCTTATTTTTAATTTCTTGCTCTGAAGATTGTTCTGAGTAAAACACTTCGTTTTCTTCTTCCAAGTGCAGAGTAAGAGTGGTTACAGCTGGATAACTTATGAATATCAAACTTAAATATTTTCCAAGTTGCTTCATTAGCATTTACA
>NC_134799.1:48903702-48906202 GCF_046742065.1 Oratosquilla oratoria
TAATGATCTTGGCATCTATCATATCCTGCGGCACAGATCTCTCCCTCCAGCATTGGCGGAGGACTTCATACAGAGGCTGCAGTAGGGCAGTCTTGCAGTGCTTGAGGAGGTCTGGGGGAAAACCGTCGCTGCCTGGTGCCTTTCCTGTTGCCAAATTGTCAATGGCCTCACTGAGTTCATCCATTGTTGGCTCTGCATCGAGTTCTTCCATGACTGGCATGCACTCAATGGCGTCCAGGGCTGAGGGGACCAAAGTGTTCTCTCTGGAGTAGAGGTCGGAATAAGGTTTCGCCCATCTACCCATCTGCTGACCTTGGTTCGGTGATGATTTCTCCAGTGACAGATTAAAGGGAGCCGTCTTGCTCTGTGTTGGTCCCAGTGCCATCTTGATGCCTTTGTACATCCGTCTGATATTGCCTGTTGTAGTAACCGTCTGGATCCTCTTACTAAGTATTGTCCAGTACTCGTTGGCGCAGGGCCTGGCAATTTTCTGGACCTCGCTCCTGGCAGTTGATTTGTCTAATCTTGAAATCAAAAGGGTCTTCAGAATTGAGGTAGAACTGAAGCAAACCGATACAGTTAATCCTGTAATGTTACAACTGGTAAATCATTATTCTTCATGGTTTAAACTTATTAGAGCTTGTACTTATCTTATACTATTTGTCAGATATTTGTAAAATCAGTGTCAATTGCTGAACTTAATGTTCGATTAATGGATGATGCTGAAGAGAGAGTAATTAGATTTGTGCAAAACTGTTGTTTTGCAAAGGAGATTACCTGTTTGTCTAAAAATGAAAGGATTAATAATTTCAATTCTATAAGAAAACTTAAACCTATATTACTCAATGGTATACTTAGGGTAGGAGATAGACTAGTGAACTTAGATTTGTCCTTAGATATGAAACATCCTATTATTCTTCCCCATGAACATAATGTGACTCGTTTAATATTCCAATATTATTACATTAAGGTGGGACACATGAGACGGCAAGCTTTTAAACCAATTGAGACAGAAATACTGGGTAATTAAGGGTAATTCAGCTGTAAGGAAAGTATTGTCCAAATGTGTTACTTGTAGGTGTTTCAATAGTCTAACAATCACCCAAGAGACGGCATCTTTGCATGTAGAGAGAGTAAATGTAAATAAAAAATCGTTTTTTGTGACTGGAGTCCATTGATTTTGGTCATTTTTTGTGAAAAGAGCACGATCTCAAATCAAGAGATATGGATTATTATTTACATGCCTCTCCATTAGAGCTATACATCTTGAAGTTTTACATGATTTAACAGCTGAGAGTGTGGTAAATGCGTTTATCAGGTTTTTATCCAGACGGGGCACAGTTAGTAAATTGATTAGTGATCACGGCACAAACTTCATAGGAGCATCAAAGGTATTGAAGGAGCATCTTGTTGTGCGCCAAATTGGTATCGAATTAGCCAAAGAGGTGTGGACTGGGTATTCACCCCACCTGGAGGTTCCCACTATGGTGGTATCTTTGAGAGAATGATAGGTGCAGTCCGGAGAGTTTTGGAAGTTGTAATAGGCACACAGACTTTATCTGATGATAGCTTGAGCACTTTTTTTTTCCAAGTTGGGAATGCGATTAACAATCGTCCTCTCACTGTAATATCGAGAGATGTAGACGATTTGTGCCCAATCCCCCCGAACTCTTTACTTAATTTAGACACTTCTGTAGTTACACTTGATAGTCAAGAGATGCTCTGCGAGAGCAGAAAGAAGTGGAAACAAGTGCAATACCTAGCAAGAAAGTTTTGGCGGAGATGGCAACTAGATGCTTACAGGAACGCAAAATGTTGCTTAAGGTAAATAAAGATATAAAAAAGGAGATGTTGTATTAATGGTAGAGAACAATACACCACGTAGTCATTGGCTATAAGTCAAGGTTGTGAGAGTGATTGAGAGTAAAGATGGGCTAATTAGACAGGTGGAAGTGGTACGTGGTAAAAGACTCTATAAGCGACCTATTTCTAAACTTGTATTGTGGAGTTATGTTCCTGACTAAGAAGGATATAAATGTGAGGTGTGTCACATATGGAAAGAATACAATAGAGATTATTATGATCGAAGTGGAAGACAGAGATAAGAAGAGCAGAAAGTTTGTGATAAATTATGTGCCTCCGAAAACAGCCTCGTGGGAAGAGAGTGAACATAAAAGTATGTTAGAGGACACAAGGATAACATTGAATAAGATAATGAAAGATGGAGGAAGAATAGTTATGATGGGCGACTATAATTGCAAAGAAGTCTGTTGGGAAGAGATGACAGTAAAGGGTGGAGACGGCTCATGGGAGAATGTTCTACTCGAGATGATTATTGAACATACAATGACACAGTGGATACAGGAGAACACTAGGTATAGAAATCAAGAAGAACCATCGAGACTAGACCTAATAATCACATCTGAACCTAGAATAGTGGAAAAGATTGAATATAAAACACCAATAAGTAAAAGTGACCACATATTGATTGAACTGAAAC
>NC_134799.1:48911202-48923702 GCF_046742065.1 Oratosquilla oratoria
AAAAGCTTAACACTCTTGATTTTATGGCGTGCTACAAATTTATTCACCCACCCTTTTGATGCTAAAAACATTGGGGGTTGTTGAATTCCCATCTTTATTGCTAGACCAGCATAAATTTCCTTGGCAGCGTCCATCATCTCGCGTTTGTCAACAACTGAGTTTATCCGAGGTTTTCATTCCAAATATCGTCCCAGCAATTGTTCAGTCTTTAGGAGCAACCGATTTTGGCTACGTAAAACTTGGGAAGCATCCACAGATGGTGCAAGCCTCATGTAACTCTTAATATGCTCACGTTTTTGGTAAATGCCTCGTACTGTGGATACACAAATATCAAACTTATTTTCCACACTTCTCTTCGTTTCACCACCGTCAATGAGTTTCACTAGTTCAAGTTTCTGAGCGTAAGTTAAGTTCTTTCGTTTTTTCATTTCCCTCCCAGGGGCCACTGCATTATGTTCAGCAATAGATAAGCAACCTCCTATCCCCTAATCCCCCGCCCCTCCCTTAACTTGGATAACAGCATCATCTATACAGATCCATTCTCTTCTCATCCCTATCTCCTGGCTTCTCCTTTCCCTGCTCAACAAATATTCTCCTCTGTCTCAACACCCTCTTTACCCCATCCATCTATCTCATCCTCTGTCGTCCCCTCAAATTCACTCCGTCTACCTCTGCCCCCACACTTCTTTTACTAATCTTTTTTCACTCATTTTTTCCATGTGTCCAAACCATCTCAATGCTCTTTCATCACCCCTAATTGCCATCTCCTTTTTCACTCCCGCTATCCTTCTCACCTCCTCGTTTCTCACTCTATCCTGCCTAGTAATCCCTATTATACTTCTCAGACACTTCATCTCAAGTATATTCAAACTTCTCCCCTCTGCCTCTCTCAAATTCTAAATCTCTGTCCCATACAAAGCCGTCGGCATAATCACCCCTTCATACAACCTCCTCTTTGCATTCATTCTCAAATCCCTATTTCTCATGACTAATTCCCGAAAGTATTTACTTGCTTCTCTCAATCTACAATTTAAGACTTACTTCCAGCTCACTGCCATCCTCTACCCTTGTACATCTCATCACTTTGCTTTTTCATCCACATTTACCTTCAATTTTCTCTAATCGCATAACTTCCCAAACTCCGTCACCAACTCACTTAAGCCCTCCTCTGATCCTGCCACAAGCGCAGTGTCGTTAACAAACAACAACTGGCTCACCTCCCACATTTCTCCATTTTCTTTAATCATCTCAAGTCAACTCTATCCATGTACATATTGAACAACCATGGCGACATGATACATCCCTGAACCAGTCCCACCTTTATTTCAAACCACTCGCTCTTCCCAGTTCTAATTGTAACCCGGGCTCTGCTACTCTCGTAAAACCTCTTGACTGTCTTTAACAGCTTCCCTCTAGTTCCATATATCTACAAAACCTCCCACAGTGCCTTCCTGTCTACCTTGCCATAAGTCTTTTTCAAACCCATAATGGCCCCCCAAAAACATACTTACCTTTTCCTAAAGCTTTCTCATATACTGTATATGTATTACCAATACCACAAAAATCTCATCCACGTAACCCCTACCTTTCCGAAACCCACACTGTTCCTCACCAATTACTCCCTTTGTTCCTTTCCTAATCCTCTCAAATAAAACCCACTCATAGGCCTTCCCAACTAAACTCAACAAGCTGATTCTCTAAAAATTACTACACTCATATTTGTCCCTTTTTCCCTTGTAAAGCGGAACTATACAGGTACTCCTTCAGTCCTCCGACACTCTACACTCTTTCAGACACACATTAAACAACCTCACTAGTCAGTCCACTATTACTGTACCTCCCTTCTTCGGACACTGTACATGACACCCATCTAATCCAGGTGCCTAACCTACTCTCATAATTTTAATAGCTACTTGCATCTCATCTTTTCATATTTCTCCTCCATTTTCCTCATCACTGTAATTTTCTTAGCACCACTAGCCCCTCTCTATCCTCCTCCATATTTAGCAGTCACTAAAATACTCTTTCCATCTTCAAGTTACCGCCTCCCGTTCTATCCGCACCTTTTACATTTTCTTCTCTACTTGATTCACCTCTCCCTTCTCTCTTAATTTCCTTCCAAAAACATCATTTTATTACTTTAAAAAAATTCTGTTGTACTCTTCCCCTTTTTATATCTGATATATATATATTATATATATATATATATATATACATATATATACTATATATATATGTATATATACATACATATATATATATATATATATATACATGTATATATATACATATATATTTACATATATATATGTATATATATATATATATACACATATACATGTGTATGTGTGTGTGTGTATGTATATATATATATATATATATATATATATATATATATATATATGAGAGTGGAAAAGGTGGTGGAGGGGAATGAAATGGATGGGAATAAGTACGTGTCTCTGACTTAGGTACCTCCGTTATAAGGGGTAAAAAGCTCTTGGTGTATATATATATATATATATATATATATATGTATATATATATATATATATATATATATATATATATATGCAAACTAACGGTGATATGATTGCTTGCATATATATGTATATATATATATATGTGTGTGTGTGTGCGTGTATGTATATATATACAGTAGTACCTTGAAATACAAAATTAATTCGTTCCGTAACCGCCGTCGTATGTAAAAAAATCGTATCTCAAAACAATTATTCCCATTTAAATTAATGGAAATATAATTAATTCGTTCCAGCTATACGAAATTACCCCAAAATAAACTTAAATTACACAAAATGATTTTTTATATATAAATACATGAGTAATAACACACACAATGATAAAATGATAAATAACAATGGTAAATATTATTTATCATATCATACCACGGAGACAGGTGAGAGCGGGTAATGAAGGTGTGAGCCAGGAGGAGGAGGAGGGAGGGAGAGAGGGCAACGAGAGTTAGCGTACGACGCACACACACGTACAGTGGGTAATGATAAACATACAATTAAACATTATAAACACACACACACATTAATGCAAATGAAATGAAAATAGATAAGATTCTTTCCCTTTTTTATGTGATTAAAAAAAGCGAAACTAATTTTTTGGGGTCTTTTCTTTTTTTATTTATTTATATATTTATTTATTCATTTTTGGGGGAGGGGAGGGCTTTTCAATTTAATTGTTTTTCATCGCTTTTATTTTCACGTCTGGCCCTTTTGGCCTCACCTTCATTACCTTCACTGCGTTGTCGCTTTAAGAGAAAACGATCAAGAGTGGTCTGTTTCTGCCTCTTTTTAATACGTTGCGGAAGTGTAAAAGGTATGTTTCATTAAATAAGGCCCTTTTTTCCCTATAGACAATTTCTCAGGATGCTTTTTCTCTACAAACTCAGACACTTCTTGCCGCTTGGCAAGGATATCACAAATTTCACGTGAAGTTGGCACCTCCTGCTCGACCTCCTCCTTACTGCTGAGTTCCAGCATCACCTCCGAGTAGGTCATCTCCTGTAACTCTTTCAGTTCCTCCGTCGTGAGTTCTTCATCATGCTCCTCAACAAGATCAGCAACATCTGCCTCGTCTACCTCCAGCCCCATGGAACAACCAATGGACACAATCTCCTCCTCAACTCGTGGTTCTGGTGGCTGTTCGAATCCCTCAATGTATTTCTCTGCAACAACACTAGGCCATAGCTTTTTCAGGTCGAGTTCAAGGTTCTACTGGTAATTCCTTGCCAGGAAAGATCTATGAGTCTTAGACAGATTACGATGTTGTAATGGTCTTTCCAAAATTCACGTAATGTTAGGTTGGTGTTTTCGCTAACTTCGAAGCAACGTTTGAAGAGCTGCTTTGTGAACAGTTTCTTAAAATTAGAGATGACTTGTTGGTCCATGGGCTGGAGGATAGACGTTGTATTTGCGGGCAGATACACAACGTTTGTGAATTTGAATTCATCTAAGATGTCATCCCCAAGGCCTGGAGGATGTCCACGAGCATTATCCAAGAGAGGGAGACACTTAAGTGGGAGACCATTCTCCTTTAAGTATTTCTTGACGGCAGGGCCAAAAACTAAGTTTATCCACTCTATAAAAAACTGACGGGTTACCCATGCCTTACTATTTGATCGCCACATAACTTGTACTTTTTCTTTCAAAACTATATAAGCTGTAGAGACCCTTGGATTTTCAGAGTCATACACAATTTACGGCTTAACTTTACAGTTGCCGCTAGCGTTAGTGCAAAGGGTAAGAGTAAGCCTATCTTTCATAGGCTTGTGGCCAGGTAGGCCATTTTCTTCCGTGGTGATAAATGTGCGCCTAGGCATTTTTTCCCCAAAATAGCTCAGTTTCATCGCAGTTGAAAACTTGCTGCAGTATGTATCCTTCTTGAACTACAATAGATTCAAAAGTCTTTATGAAGTCTTCAGATGCCTTAGCATCTGTACTGGATGCTTCTCCATGCCTAATTACAGAGTGAATGCCAGTTCATTTTTAATTTTTTTCAAACCATCCACGACTGTCTTTAAATTTCTCACCAACAGTAACTTCCGATGGTTCTCCCTCCTTCTTGGCTGTATCACGCGGTCTTGGAAGATAGCAATAGCCTTTTCCGTAAGTCAACTCCTCCTTAATCCATATGAAAAGTAGGCGCTCTATCTCATTATGTAGGTCTGTTCTAAGCTTCGAAATAATGGTGACGCATTTGGAAGGCTGCGCCTTCTTTATTGCATCTTTCTGCTTAATGATCGTGGATATTGTTGATGCATTGCGTCCATAGTCTTTGGCAATTATTTCATATTTTATCTCCATCGAGATATTTTTTGTTTTGTTTTTTTCTTTTCACTATCCTTGGGACCCATGATTATGCACACAAGTCAAAATGATAATACATAAAACAGGTACAAACACGACGAACAAACAGCGAAGATGTAAACGAGAAGTCAACACACGAACTGAAGCATCGGGAATCGTCGGGAGCCGAGCGAACACTTTGCCACCTACCGCTAGCGTTTCAAATTATCGCGCAGCACCACATCGTATCTAAAAAATTTCGTCATATGTTAGCGCGTAAAAAAAAAATATATATATATATATATATATATATATATATATATATATCAAATTTTACGTATGTTAGGGCGACCGTATCTTAAGGTAGCACACACATATTCACACACACACACACACACACACACACACACACACACACACACACACACACACACACACACACACACATATATATATATATATATATATATATATATATATATGTACACACATATATTCATATATATATATATACATGTGTATATATACTGTATATAGGTGTATATACATACATATTATATATATATATATATATATATATATATATATATATATGCAATAAAAACACTAGGAGCGTGTGTTCACAAATGCGTAAGTAACCACTAGGAAATGTAAACTAACGAAGCAGAGCGCTTTCGTATAATTACATCTTCAGTGCAGATACAACGAAGGAATTATTTCGTATAATTCCTTCTTTGTATCTGCACTGAAGATGTAATTATACGAAAGCGCTCTGCTTCGTTAGTTTACTTTTCCTAGTGGTTACTTACTCATATATATATACATATATATAAATATTTATATATATATATACATATATATATATATATATATATATATATATATATCATTAAAATTTGCAGCAGCTTCTGCATTCACGAGTTTTTTGCTGACATTGTGTATATAAGATCATTTCCCACACACTGTACTCATTAGCACTGAAGATGCCTAACAGTTAGGCGAAAGCTCTGCATAAAATTAGAGAAGATAATTCCGATGCCTTTACTTATACTTCCAATGCTATTTGGTCAGGTAATTAAAGAACTTAGCACGACTCAGCGCGCCAGCATTAGAAAAGTTGAGAATGTCAGCAAAAAACTCGTGAATGCAGAAGCTGCTGCAAATTTTAATGACATTTGCCTTAAAGAGGATCTGCTGCCCAACTATAGCAATATATATATATATATATATATATATATATATATATATATATATATATATATATATATATATATATACTAATCACGAAGAACCCACAGTCAGAATAAAAGAAATTTAGAAGAAAGTATAACTTCTATATTTCGGCTAACAGCTATAGCCCTCTTCAGGAAAGTACAGATTACAAGAATTTGCAGAGATATAAGTACAATTGAGATGTGAGTAGAAGGGAACACGCAGAGCTAAAACAGGACAATCCGTCGCACAGGGTGAGGTAAGAGTTGAGGGGATGTGTGGGTGGAGGTGTGAGGTCAGAAGGGAAGCGGGCTGGGAACGGGGTCAGGAGGGTGATAATTCATAACCAAACGACTCACAGCTAGCCATGAGATTATGTCCGGGGACCATTGACATTCTTCGATTGAGATTGATTCAACATTTTTTCTTCTAAAGCTACAGTTGGACTTAAACAAAATTTTGACCTTGTCCCAGTCAAGACTGATTTTTGGTATTGACGTATTGGAACATAGTGGAATTTTCCTGGGCATACCTAATGGATATTTTGTGCTCCGTTAACCTGGTGTTAAGATCCCCTCCGGTCTGGTCAAGGTACACTAAATCACAATCTTTACAAGGAAGGCTATACACTCCTAGGGCCTCATTTCCTTTTAACCTTTGATGAACATTTACAATTTGTTTGTGTACAGTGTTAGGGTAATGGTAGGCAACTGTGAGACACTTGTTGGGAATTAATTCAAAAGAAGGACTGATGGAGTTACAATAGTTTTTTTTTTTTTAAACATCTTTGAAAGAGGGTTGTGTGGTGGGAACTAATTCTTTAAGTTGGCTGGCTCTAGCTTTGCTGAGGGCTTGATCCAGGAACCAGGACGGGTATGCAAAATTCAAAAGTTGCCTTTTGATGAGCTACAATCTCCCGCTCCAAGAATCCAGGACTACAAATCCTAAAAGCTCTCAAGAAAAGGCCGGGGGCAACACCCTTTTTGACTTTGTCGGGATGGTTGCTGAAAAAGTGGAGATAGCTACCTGAATGGGTTTTCTATAAACTATAGAAAATATGATTTTCCATCAATCCTTCTAATCAAAATGTCTAGGAAAGGGATCTGATGACCTTCTTCCCATTTTGTTTTGAATTTGATGTTAGGGGATAATTGGTTCAACTTGTCCAGAAATACCCTCGAACGCACCCCACCGATCATCCCACGCTGAGAAAATGTCATCAACATAACGGAACCAAATCATCTCAGGCGGTTTGATGGCGGGTAACAGAGTGCATTCAAAGTACTCCATGTACAAGTTAGCCAAAACAGGAGATAAATTAGAACCCATGCTGCAACCAAATTTCTGGCTAAATAATTGGTCCTGGAAAGAAAAGACATTGGAGGGAACACAAAGGCGAACCAGATAAACGATTTTGTTGACTGGAAGGGGGACATTGTCCTGAAACGGTTGCAGTCTGGTTTCTAAAAATATAAGAACATCATCAACATTAATGTTAGTAAAGAGAGAGGTTAAGTCAAGACTGAGTAACTTGGCATCCTGTATATTGGCATTCGTAATTTTGGAAATGAAGTCTAATGAGTTTTTAATGTTAGAGTTAGAAAATTGGCCAACAAAGGGTGACAAAAGATCTGAGAGCCATTTAGAAAGTTTACTCGTACAGGAGCTTTGATTGGAAATAATGGGCCTCAAAAAATGTCTGCTTTATAAACCTTCGGAAGACCATAAAAGTAGGGGAGCTTGGGGTTTGTGACTTTTAGATTATTATTAATGCAATTATCCACTGAAATATTGCGAATTTGTTTGTTGAATTCAGCGGCTGATGTCTTAAGGGGTCTTTTGTTGAGCTTTTCGTAGGTTTCTGAGTTATTTAACAAATCATAGGCCTTCTTAACTTAATCAGAAAGTTCTAAAATAACAACTTGGCCTCCTTTGTCTTCTTTGGCCATTTACCTACACGAACCTATAACCACGTATACATCAACACATACTTAAAAATATCCTATTAGGAACCTGCATATGATATTGGTGTTATTACTTATTGTATGATAAAGCACACCCCTCACTTGAAGCAAGCCATGACAACCTCAGGTCAGGAATTTGCTGACACAACTGACGAAAGTTGAGCTATTAGCTTCAGTCCGGGGAGTAGGATAGTTTTGTAGCCGACGACTTTCAAAGGATTACAAAGGCGGAGCATGCCGACAGGAGACCTTTTGGTCCATATCAAGGTCGGATGCGAAAAAGAAATCATAATAATAATAAATGAATAAATAAAAACTATAATAATGTAAATAACAAATAAAATACATAAATAAATGCATAGGTATAGTTAAATAGTAAACAAACAGGTAAATAGTAAATAATGATAATTTGACATATAACTAATAATAAACGAGAATGAAACAGACAAATGATAACAAAACAAAAACAAATGATATAAAATAAATAATAATCATTACAGCATCTTGCTTAGGTGTTTATCTAAATGATTCTTAAAGCTTCGAACTGAACTACATTGCACTGCCTCTGCAGGAAGTTTATTCCATTCATTAACTACACGGTTGGCGAAGTTGTTTCTACCCACTTTCAAATTGAATCTATTTCCGGACAGTTTGAGACCATTGTTTCTTGTCTGATTCTCATTCAGTGTGAAAATTTTGTCACTTTTGATGTTGTCAATTCCCTTTAGAATTTTAAAGACCTGTATCAAGTCATCTCTGAGTCTACGCTTTTTTAGTGAAAGCAGATTCATATGTTTTAGTCGATTTTTGTATGCTTTATTTTTGATATTTGGAATCAGTTTTGTGGCTCGCCGTTGTACTTTTTCCAGTCTGTCAATGTCTTTAATGAGATTCGGTGACCATACGAAAACAGCATATTCCGAATGTGGACGAACTAACGATTTATATAGCTTGTTAATGAGTGATGGACTTTTGAAGTCAAAAGATCGCGCAATAAGTTCTAGAATCTTATTTGCTTTCTCAGAGGCTCAAATACACTGCTTGGAAGATTTTAGATCGTTACTGATAATTACGCCCAGATCTTTTTCAATATTCACTTTTGTTAACGAATTTCCAAATAACTTTTAATCATACCTACTGTTATTTTTACCTATGTGCATTACCTTGCATTTACTTGTGTTAAATTTCATTAGCCAGTGATCATTTGCCATTCCGCACAGTTTTGTATCATCAGCAAATTTGGAAACAGTAGATTTTAGTCCATGGTCTATATCATTTATATATACTTTGAATAGAAGTGGCCCAAGAACGGAACCCTGAGGAACTCCACTTGTAACATTTTTCCATCTAGAAGTTTCTCCATTTAAAACATCTCTGTTTTCGATCATTCAATCAATTACCAGTCCAACTTAATAGGATACCACTTATTCCGTGTGAAGCTAATCTATTAAGTAGCCTTTCGTGTGGGACGGTATCAAAAGCTTTTGCAAAATCTAGATATATTAAATCTATATTGTTTCTTTTGTCATAATTTTCCCGGTAGGAAGTCACGGAAATCTTGTGATAAAAATTGATTAAACAGTGTTTCACCCTGAGTGAGAAATAGACTACGGAACCTCAGTAAGAGAGTATTCATCCTTAGTTCATAGCTGAGATTGTACATTGATTGTAAACTTTGCGTTTCAGATATTTTAGAAGAGTGCATCTCACAGTACGAGTATTCCTGTATTTACCAAATACTTTCTTGCCAATGGTGACACGTATTTAAATGTAATGTCATCATATTCTCCAACTTCTTCAATATTATGTCCATTGGTTAGTATTACTCTACATTGAATTTTGGTGTTATTCCTATTAATCTTCAAACCTTTTTGAGACTTTCCCAAATAAGATCACTAAGCATATGTTGTAAATCTTCTGAAGTTTCTGAAGTGAAAATAACGTCACCGCTGAATCTCAGAGGATTAAGATATCCCCCATTAATGTTTAAGCCTTTCTGGTTTCAGCTCAAAAGAGAGAGAGAGAGAGAGAGAGAGAGAGAGAGAGAGAGAGAGAGAGAGAGAGAGAGAGAGAGAGAGAGAGAGAGAGAGAGAGAGAGAGAGAGAGAGAGAGAGAGAGAGAGAGAGAGAGAGAGAGAGAGAGAGAGAGAGAGAGAGAGAGAGAGAGAGAGAGAGAGAGAATCGAGAACAAGTACTTGTTGGTGACTACCTTGGAGCTGATGAAATAGTTTAAATCCGGGAAATGTTGTCTCGCTGTTACATGGGCACTTTATAAACTGGATTATACTAATTACCGGTTACTGCAGTAAAGCTCACTTTCCAATACGAGTTTCATGTTCACGATATCATTATTATTTGCGTGATAGTCTTCAAATATATGTTTTAAATCACTGATAATCTTTTGTTGTAGGTGACAATATCATTACACCTGTCAACGTTGTTTTTTCATAGACTAAGACACATGGATTGTTTAATATTGTTACGGTATATTCAAATCTGTTTATAGAATTCCAGTTTACACACCGAGTTCTGCCATGCTATTCAGGAGTGGGCACTGTTGGAATGTCCCAGCATGCACAATCATGTTTCTGCAGGACCCTGTTGAATCATTAATCCAAGTTTATGTAGAAAAAAACAACACACACACACACACACACACACACACACACACACACACACACACACACACACACACACACACACACACACACACACACACACACACACACACACACACACACACACACACACACACACACACACACACACATATATATGTATATATATATAATATATATATATATGTATATACAGTATATATATATATGTATCCATTACCATTACTAACCATCACCCACCACGCACGTGATCCACATGCTTGCAACAGAGCGAGACTTCCTCTTGCTTACCTTGCGTTTCCCACGACATGCACCCCTAACACAGCACATTTGAAGACAAACAAGATATAGATGCCTAGTGTCACCAGACTAATGTATCATAAATCCTTTTATTATAACTGCCCTAGTGTATTACGCATAAACTAACATAGATATAATATACCTAACAATATCCACCAATTATACAACTAACCCTTATATATCTAAACCGTCCCCAATCCATAGATTAACGAGACTAACGCCTTTGCTTACAGCAACCCTTCTAACCCTATATATTCTATGACATCCATGTAATGTTGCCAGAGCTGGAGTAGGTGAAGAACCTACTGCCAGAGGCTGGGTAGGTCACGAACCTACCGGCCGGAGGTCAGAGCTATCGTGCCCTAGGTCAAGGCCTGGCACTTATTGTATTTAGCCCCAAGGGGCATCCGATTTGTAGTTTAACCTGAATCTCTTGTTTAAATAAACAACGAAAACTCCCGCTTTGGAGTCTATCTCGCCACATTAAGACTTCCCTACGTAACCATATAACCTACCATAACGGTTACACTGGTGTCCAGCGGGGCTCTCACCCACACCATATTTAACGGTTACTCAACCATACCATAACGGTATACACTGGTGTCCAGCGGTGCTCTCACCCACACCATATTTAACGGTTACTCAACCATACCATAAAGGTATACACTAGTGGCTCGCGGTGGCCACAACTACGTACCACACTGGTATACACTGGCGGCAGCAGCGGTGTACCACACTGGTATACATATATATATATATATATATATATATATATATATATATATACATATATATTTATATTATATATATAAAAATATATATATGTATATATATAAATATATATGTATATATATATATATATATATATATATATATATATATATACATATATATATATATATATGATTACCTGGAGGAACCATCGCTGGAGGAAATGAGAAAATGCATCAGAGGTTTAAATAGTAATAAAGCTCCAGGAAGATAATATCCCAGTAGAACTCTTAAAATTAGGTGGAGAAGTTTTAGAAAGAAAATTGACAGAGTTAATACAGCTAGTGTGGAGAAAGGAAAGAATACCATCATCATGGAATGAAGGAGTGATAATACCAATATATGAAAAAGGAAATAAAAACGAATGTATAAATTACAGGGGCATTACACTGTTACAGACTGGATATAAGATTCTTGCTAGAGTACTATATACCAGATTGAAGGTATACGCAGAGTGTGTAATAGGAGATTATCAGTGTGGATTTATGAGTGGAAAGTCAACGATTGACCATATTTTCACATTAAAACAAGTAATAGAGAAAGCATGGGAGTATAGTACGATGCAATACCATTTGTTTATTGATTTCAAGCAAGCGTACGACAGTATATACAGACAGAGTGTATGGGGCATACTAAAGGAATTTGGAATACCGGACAAGATAATACGTTTAATAAAAGTCTGTCTTACAAACACAAAATCAGTGGTAACGGTTGATGGAAGATATTCGGAATGTTTCGAAATCGAGAATGGCTTGAGGCAAGGATGTGTGTTATCTTGTTTGCTGTTTAACTTGGTGATGGAGAAAATAACTAGGACAATGA
>NC_134799.1:48938702-48943702 GCF_046742065.1 Oratosquilla oratoria
TGCTCACTTTTTTCAGCATATTTGCATTGTCTGCGAAGAAGCTCATATTACTTTCAATTCCTTCATCCATATCTTTAATATATATAGCAAACATTATTGAGGCCAAAACTGTTCCTTGTGGAACTCCACTAATCACCTCATTCCAATTGGAATGTTAGTTTTATTAGACATTTTTTGTCGCTGCATACTCCAATCTTGGTCTTATCAAAGCGACTAGTATTTTCTTCACCATTTCTTCGTCCAGGTGTGTAAATGCCACTTTGATTGATCTTATTAGTTATAAGTTTCTCATTTTTTTTTTTTTAAATGTTTCTCAGGGGACATATTATTCTTAATAATGACTCCTAGGTCTTTCTCCTTTTCCACTTTTATAATTTCTTCCTCTCCCAATTTATATGCTCCCACTATTCTTTTTTTGCTTCTTCCAAATTCCAATTATACTACACTTCTTAATGTTGAATCACATTTCCCACTTCTTACTCCATTCCCATACTTTATTGAGATCATTCTACAGCGACTCACAATCTTCTTCGGTGCTCACTTTTTCAACATTTTTGTATCGTCTGCGAAGAAGCTCATATAACTTTCAATTCCTTCATCCATATCATTAATATATATAGCAAACATTATTGAGGCCAAAACTTTTCCTTCTGGAACTCCACTAATCACCTCATCCCGATTGGAATGTTAGTCTCTTATCACCACTCTCATTTTCCTTTCATGCAAAAAGTCTCCCATCCACTTAAGTAGTTTGCCCTGTATTCCTCCTGTAGCTTCTAATATCTTTAGCAATTTGTTATGTGGTACCTTATAAAAAAAATTTTTTTCAGGTCTAGAAAGGCACAATCAGCCCATTCTTCTCTTTCTTGTATTGTATCTATTAGTCTTGAATAGAAACATATCAAGTTTGTGACACATGATCTTCCTTGTCTAAATCCAAACTGCCTCGGATTTAGTACATTTTTTTTTTCCAAATACTTTACCCATCTAATTTTGATAATTCTTTCACAAATTTCAGCTACCGTACTTGTAAGAGAGACCAGTCTATAGTTTGTAGGATCTTCTCTCTCTTATATATTGGTACTATATTTGCTTTTTTCCAATCTTCTGGAACTTTTCCTTCCTTCAATGATCTGCTTATTAGACTATGTATTTTGTCTGTTAGTTCGTCCCTGCATTCTATCAAAATCCAGTTTGCTATTTCATCTGGACCATGCGATTTTCTAACATCGAGATTACTCAAGTGATTCATTATTTCATTCTTTGTTACTTCTATCTCTTTCATAGGGGGGACTTTCCCCTCCCACTCGACATCTCTAAGTTGTATGCTCTCGTAAACACTGTTTTAAAATGCTTGTTCATAATTTCTGCCATTTGTATTTCCTCTGTGTATTCTATTCCTCCTTGTCGTAGTTTCACTAATTCTTGTTTGTTTTTCAGTTTGTTGTTTACAAATCTATAAGATAGTTTTTGTTGATCTTTACATTTTTCTATGACATCCTTTTCGTATTTTCTCTTTTCCTCTCTGCGCACTTGTACTGTACATATTCATTTCTATAATCAGTATATATTTTCCATTTTTCGTTTTTTTGTCTTTCCTCCATTTTATCTAAGCTTTATCCCTTTTATCTTTTAACTCGCTACATGTTTTGTTGTATCAACATTCATACATACTTTTCCACTTCTCCCTTATAATTTTTTTTCAAGATTTTCCATATCTCTTCTACTGTTGTTTCCTCTGTATACCCTTTCCCAATCTGCTTTTTGAAAAAAATCTCATTTAATCAAAATCTATTTTTCCATACATCATTCTTTCCTTTCTAATTGTTCATTTTTTCCCATGTATTTTTCTTCAATTAGTTCCAATTCAACTAATATGTGGTCACTTTTACTTAGTGGTGTTTTATATTCAATCTTGTCCACTATTTCAGGTTCTGATGTGATTATTAGGTCTAGTCTCGAAGGCTCTTCCTCATTGTGTCATTGTATGTTCTATAATCCTATCAAGTAGTACATTTCCCCATAGGTCGTCTCCACCCTTCACTGTCATCTCTTCCCAGCAGATTTCTTTACAATTAAAGTCACCCATTATAACTATTCTTCCTCCATCTTCCATTATCTTATTTAGTGTTACCCTTGTGTCTTCTAACATATTCTAGTATTCTCTCTCTTCCCACGAAGCCGTTTTAGGAGGCACATAATTTACCACAAACTTCCTGCTCTTCTTGTCCCTATCCTCTATTTCCATCATAATCATTTCCCCTCTATTCTTTCCAGATGTAATATTCCTCACATTTATATCATTCTTAGTCAGGAACATAACTCCACCCCCTTGTTTTACTTCTCTGTTTATAATCCAATAATTATATACATCATGTCCTACACTGTTGGCTGCTAATGGACCTTTCAATTTTGTCTCTACAGTTCCCATTATATCCAGTTCTTTTTCCTTCAGTTCATCCATCTATGAACCATTTCTTCACTTTCATATCCACTACTCTCCAATAGAATTTCTCTTTGTCTGACTCTGTTCCGTTCTCGTTTTTTTATTTAGCTTCGATTCTATTTGTTTTTTCTTCCTCTCTTTGCTCTTTATTCATCTCTCTTTTTATTCACACCTGTTTGTACTGATCACTTTCTGCTAGTTTCCCTGTTTTTGCTAAGACATTCTCTGCTCTCGTTTGTGACCTGAATTTAACTTTGATTGGTCTGGTTTTGTCTATACTATATTTCCCTAGCTTACACATTTTTAAAATTTATTTCCTTATTTCCTGTTCACCTTCTTGAAATATTTACATAAATATTATATATATATATACATGCATGTATTAAATATATATATAGTATATATATATATATATATATATATATATAGTTTTTATATGTACACACACACACACACACACACACACACACACACACACACACACACACACACACACACACACACACACACACACACACACACACACACACACACACACACACGCACACACACACATATGTATATATATATATATATATATATATATATATATATATATATATATATATATATTGCAGTAATTCACAAGGCACACGTGAAAATAATATGCAGAAAAAACCACTGGGAAATAAGAAGCTTAGTCCGAACGTTTTCGTCTATTTAAGACATTATCAAGGAATACACAGTTACAGAGACAAAGGTGGATATATATACATAAAGTAAAAGACAAGCTAGGAACATGGGAAGTACACACAAGATGCTTCACAATCAGGTAGAGCCGATGTTTACATATACGGACGTTTGGTCCATGACGTTACGTCACCCCCGCTTAGTAGCACTTGGAGAAGTGCTTTGGATATTTTAATTCAGAAGCTATGCTATATATCTTCTGAATTAAAATATCCAAAGCACTTAGTAAACACTTCTCATAAAATGGCTTACAAAACTTTCCATAACACCTCACACGTAAGAAAAGTATTTGACAAAAAGAACCTTTTGGTTCTTCCTTACAGTGAGAAATTAATTGGTCTGCCTAATATTCTCAAACAATTCAACATCAACTTGGTTTTCAAAAATAATACTATAAAAAGTAAGCTCATTGAAAATTCACCTGAAGCAAACGAGGGTTTTGTTTACTCTATTCCATGCCTTAAATGTAACAAATTTTATATCGGCCAAACTGGTAAAGACTTAAAAACTAGGATAAATCAGCACAAATATAGTGTAAGGAGTGGGCAAAGTTCCAGTGGCCTTTTTGTCCATGTAAGAGGCCACAATCATCCTATTGACTGGGATAATTCGAATGTAATAATTTCTTGTAGATCCTTATTATAAAGAAACATCATCGAATCCAGTCATATTAAACAAACCTTTGACCATAATATCAATTTAAGTTTAGGATTATTTAAACTTGATGATTTTGTTATTGATAAAATTGTAAGAACTTCTCCAAGTGCTACTAAGCGGGGGTGACGTAACGTCATGGACCAAACGTCCGTATATGTAAACATCGGCTCTACCTGATTGTGAAGCATCTTGTGTGTACTTCCCATGTTCCTAGCTTGTCTTTTACTTTATGTATATATATCCACCTTTGTCTCTGTAACTGTGTATTCCTTGATAATGTCTTAAATAGACGAAAACGTTCGGACTAAGCTTCTTATTTCCCAGTGGTTTTTTCTGCATATATATATATATATACACATATATATGTATATATATTTATATTCATATACAGATTGACCTCTCATCAACGGACACCGCATTACCGGATATCGGATGCAACGGACAAAATCCGATGGTCCGGTCAGAAATCCGCTAGTCCGGTCCGACAGTCTAAATTTCGCGAGTAGGGTGAATGCGTCCGTTAGTTCGGCGTTTGTCCGCTGAGTGATTGATGGCGTGATGGTGCGCACTTCGTTTTGTTTACTAGTTAACAAGATCGTGATTGGTGTGGACGTTTGGACGTTTGTTAGCTGTGTTTGCGGTGTTTTCGGTGTTTTTGGTGCTGTTGTTTAGTGCTGTGTAATCACTATGCCACCCAAAGCTAAAGCAAAGCGTGTTAATCTAAATATTAAGAAGAAATTAGAGCTAATTAAGAAGTTGGAATCGGGTGTGTCTGTGGCCAGAGTGTGTGAGGAGTTTGGAGTTAAAAAACAAACAGTGAGTGATATTCGTAAAGCGAAGGATAAGTTAAAGCAATATGCCATTCATTTTGATGTCTGTGGTAGTAAGGACAAGAAAGGTGTTGAACATACTCGTAAGCATATGAAAATTCGTTGTAGTAAGCACCTTGATGACGCGGTGTATAAATGGTATGTTCAGCAACGTTCGGTAAAGATGAAAGTGCGTGGTGTTGAGATCATGGCCGCTGCTGATAAATTTGCTCGTCAAATGAATATTGACTGTAAGGCTAGCACTGGTTGGTTGTGGCGTTTTAGAAACCGCCACGGTATTTGTAATAAAGTGAAACGGGGAGGCTGGCAGTGCGGACGACGGTGCTGTTAAACCTTTC
>NC_134799.1:48953702-48983702 GCF_046742065.1 Oratosquilla oratoria
TATATATATATGTATATATATGTATATATATATATATATATATATATATACATATATGTATATATGCATATCATAACTAACACCACAGTCGGACGAAAGAAAGAGTTGAGTAAGCGAAACTATATATTTCGATTGCTAACTGCAATCCTCTTCAGCAGGACTACTGAAGAGGATTGCAGATTTACAAATGTGTTACTACATTTCTCACCAGTGATATATACCTATATATAGACAAACGTGTATAAACACATATAAATCTATATATACATATATATATATATATATGTATATAAATATATATATATATATACATATATATATATATATATATATGCATGCATTGTTAAAATCGACAGCGTTAGTGAGGTTGTTGATCTTCTTGTGAGTATTCTCCAGTTTTCTAACCAATATTCTGCCATTTAGAGGGTGGGCATATACCAAGTTGCCAAAATGATTAATTTATTTCAACGTTTCGTCTAACAAAGAGACATCTTCAGGAAATTCTGTAACATAGATAATAATGACGTACAGAAATATCTATGTTACAGAATTTCCTGAAGATGTCTCTTTGTTAGACGAAACGTTGAAATAAATGAATCATTTTGGCAACTTGGTATATGCCCACACTCTAAATGGCAGAATATTGGTTAGAAAACTGGAGAATACTCACAAGAAGATCAACAACCACTTCTATTCATAGTATATATAAATGATATAGACAATGGACTAAAATCTACTGTTTCCAAATTTGCTGATGATACAAAACTGTGCGGAGTGGCAAATGATCACTCAAACCAATTAGATATTCAAGAAGATTTAGATCAATTACAGCAATGGTCTGAAAAGTGGCTAATGAAATTTAACACAAGTAAATGCAAGGTAATGCACATAGGTAAAAATAACAGTAAGTACGATTACAAGTTATTTGGAAATTCGTTAACAAAAGTGGATAGTGAAAAAGATCTCGGTGTAATTATCAGTAACGACCTCAAATCATCCAAGTAGTGTATTTCAGCCTCTGAGAAAGCAGATAAGATTCTGGGATTGATTGCGCGATCTTTTGATTTCAAAAGTCCATCACTCATTAACAAGCTATATAAATCGTTAGTTCGTCCACATTTGGAATATGCTGTTTCCGTATGGTCACCGAATCTCATTAAAGACATTGACAGACTGGAAAAAGTACAACGGCGAGCCACAAAACTGATTCCAAATATCAAAAATAAATCATACGAAAATCGACTTAAGCACATGAATCTGTTTTCCCTAAAAAAGCGTAGACTCAGAGGTGACTTGATACAGGTCTTTAAGATTTTAAAGGGAATTGACAACATCAAAAGTGACCAAATTTTCACATTGAATGAGAATCAGACAAGAAACAATGGTCTCAAACTATCCGGAAATAGATTCAATTTGGAAGTAGGTAGAAACAACTTTGCCAACCGTGTAGTTAATGAATGGAATAAACTTCCTGCACAGGTAGTGCAATGTAGTTCAGTTCGAAGCTTTAAGAATCATTTAGATAAATACCTAAGTAAGATGCTGTAATGATTATAATTTATGTTATATTATTTGTTTTTGTTTTGTTATAATTTGTCTGTCTGATTTTCATTTATTATTAGTTATATGTCAATTTATAATCATTTACTCTTTACCTTTTTGTTTGTTATTCAACTATACCTATGCATTTATTTATGTATTTTATTTGTTATTTTTACATTATTATAGTTTTAATTTATTATTATGATTTTTTTTTTTTTTTTTTTGCATCCGACCTAGATATGGATCAAAAGGTCTCCTGTCGGCATGCTCCGCCTTTGTAATCCTTTGTAACCTCACTAACGCTGTCGATTTTAACAATGCATGCATACAAGAGAATCTGCTCCCCAGATATTCATATATATATATATATATATATATATATATATATATATATATATATATATGTATATACATATATATATATATGTACATGCACATAACATATACATATACATATACACATGTGTGTGCGCGTGTGTGCGTGAGTATGTATGTGTGTGTGTGTGTGTGTACATATGTTCGTATATGCCATAAGGAGGAAATCATTTGAACGGGAAAGCGGCGGAAGTTAGAAGCATGTTAGCAGTATTAATGTCTTCTTGGCTGCAGTGGAACGAAGAGGATGAAGAGAAGATGAAGACCACAAAGAGGCTATCAGTGAGAAAAGAAAGAAAGAAAAAGGGATTGAAAGGATGAGGGCAGTGAAAGAACGAAGGAAGCTTACGGGGGAATATAGGGGAGAAGCGCCGTGGTGTGGGAGTAAGAGACAAAAGTGAACCATGCGGAAGAGTGGGAACGGCACGATGGGAGATGCTGGAGGATTAAAAAAAGAAGAAGAAAAAAAGAATAAAGGGAACAATAATAAGACAATGGAAGAGACAGAAGAGGAACAGCTTGCAGGCCAAAACCCGTGCAAGGGTGAATAGAAAAACACGGGAGAAGGCAGAGTAACATAGGCAGCAAAATAGAATGTATCAGTACAAAGGAAAATGTAAATGTAAGTACGTCAGATTCTCATGGTTCGATATGACGGGAAAAGGGGATTGCGATGGAAAGATACGGAGAAACGGGAAAAGACGGAAAAAAGCAAAGTTGGAACACGGAGTACAGGGTGTTGTTTCAGGGAACATCTCAGGTAGGGCCGCCAAGTCTCCGAGAAGGAGACGAGATTCCTGGTATATAGGACAAGAGAGTGTGTAGAAGGGATGAGATGTATAATTAAGGGATGAGAATGTAGGTGGTCGACGGAATGAGGGCGGGAAGCGTAGGTTTCCTACGGAGTAGGAGGAGGGTGACGAGGAGGACGGAAAAAGGGATACCTGGTGGGAATGGAGAATGTGGGAGGGGAGGGGAGGGGAGGGGAGCTGTTATTGATGGTGAGGTGACCCATGAATGATGGAAAGCTCATGAATGGTGAGAGAAGCGTGCGTGCGTGGCCTTGCAGAAAGTGTAAGGGCATTTAGAGTCGTCTTCGGTGAGCCCGGAATGTATGAAGGAGGCGAGGAAGATTAAACATGAGGAGAGGAGAGGGAAGAAGGTATTACTCTTTCGTCGGGAATAACTAGCGCTTCTATCATTGGTGACAATATACACAGAAGAGGTCATACAAGTGGTCAAGAGGAGCTTTAAGGAAGATACCAGTCGAAAAGAGGGATAATAGAAGTATAAAAATGAAAAATGATCGGCAGTCTTGTGTGAGTGAAAATAAGTCTCCAATCATAAAATGTTGCTGCGTGACTGATCTGAAGGGATGCAACTAAAGTCTCTGAAATATTGACTACATAAAACTTATCTAATAAACACCCCATGTAGGGTGTGAAAAGTGTAGAGGAGAGGTGAAAAGGAGAGACGAGAGAAGGGAAAGGGCTAATAGGAGGAGGACACTGGGGGGAGGAGAAGGTTCAATAGAAACATAAGCTACAGGGAAGGCCATTTATTGAAGGAAGAGTAGGGGGTAAGTGTGTGTGTGTGTGTGTGTGTGTGTGTGTGTGTGTGTGTGTGTGTGTGTGTGTGTGTGTGTGTGTGTGTGTGTGTGTGTGAGAGAGAGAGAAAGACATGTGTAAAAGTGGTGTTGGGAAAGAGGGCGACTCTTGCGGTAACGGGGAGGAGCCTGCTCCAGAGGAAGAGACGGAAGGGAGAGCCTGGTAATCACCAAAGGTGTTCCCTGTCTGTACGGGAGATGTAAGTGTACACGTGAGGGCCAGGGAACGGTGTGCCACGAGAGGGACGACAGGAGCAGGATGAGGAGCAGGTGGTGGAAGAGCGGGAGGAGGAGGAGGAGGAGGAGGAGGAGGAAGATGATTCGTGATAAAGGCGGCAAAAGGGTCAGAGGCCAAAGTTTAGTGAGGACGGAGGACATGAAATAAAGGGGAAGTATTACCAGGAAAGAAAGGAAGAGGGCAAGGAGGAGGAGCAAGAGGAGGAGGAGGAGGAAGAGGAAAGGGAGGAAGAGGAGGCTTACAGACGAGAAATAGAAGAAAATTGCGATAGGGGAAAGGAGTGTTGATGCCTCAAACAGGTCGGGTGGGAGAGGGGGAATAAGAGAGAATTGGTGGGGAGTGAGAGTAAGGAAGAAGGGAGGGAGGGGTGCTAGGGTAAGCGGCATGAGTGGGGACAGCGGGAGAGTAATCATGTAGGAGAGGAGGGGGGAGGGTTGGTGTGCAGAAGTTGTGGTCAAGTGGCGGTACTTGTCGAACAAAAGGATTGGTGGGAAGTGAGGGGGCGATCTTACGACCGGGGAAGCCACGGGAAGAATGGAATGAAGGACGGAGAAAGAACAGAGAAGGACTTAAATGTTCCCTGGAGCCATGGCTGTGGCAGGTGGAGATGATGCGAACGGTGACCTACAGACACACGAAAATGCTCTGGTAGAATTCAGGTCAGAGTTTCCACAGAAGAATTTTTGTGGGAAGATGGGGGACTGAAGAACAACAACAGATAGGTCTAAGACAGGTTGAAAAGGAATAGGAAAGAAGTGGTACAGAGAAGAATACACGAAGACAGACAGAGGCGTGACATGAGGTAACATGGATCATTTACAGAAGCAGGAAGAGGGCGAGCGATGGCTTGCCAGCTCGACGAGAATCAGAAAGTCGAGGGGAACTTAGCGGAAGATCACGGGGAAGGGGGGGGGGCTCAGGTTCTAAGTGGGATGAGATTAAACGGGGGTGGGGGTGGATGGGGTGGGTGGGAGTTGGGCTCCGGTAAGCTCAATGGGAAGATGGTGGAGGCGGAGGCCCCGGAGGTGGCTGTTATCTGGAAGGAAAAAGAAGTAGTGTTATCTCAAAGGAAAAAGAAGCCGTCTTATCGGAAGGAGTGGATGACGCAGGGTCTGGTGGGGCCTGGTCCTCTCAGCGGTCACCAGAATTCTTGTGGTTGGGGGCGGCGGCGGGGTGACAGATAAAAGGTGAAAACGAAGGAGATCTTTGGGTAAACGAACAAATAAGGGGGAAACTGAGGCAGGCGGGCTCGCGACTGGAACGCCAAGCAGAGGGAAGGAAAGACTCAACCGAGGGAGAAAGTCGTTGTTCTCATTAATGGGAGGAACAGGATGGAAGGAGGAAAGGCATCCCAGTACTGACCAAATATGTATGGTTATTTTTTGGTCGTCAGTAGGCGCGATGTTCTCCAGGGGCCTGGGTCTCCCTCTGAAGAACAGTTCCCCAAGAATGTGGACAAATCTACATGAGGAGTAACACTTGCGGACAAACGTTGGATTCAGATCATTCCTTTCTCTCTTCCTCTCGAGCCATTGTCGCGAACTTCGTTAGACGACTTATCCTCCTCCGTTTCTGAAGCTTAGCTATTGAGGTCCTTTTGGGATCTGAGAGGAGGTCCTGATACACACAAAGCATCGTAGCGCTCCTCCCGCTCCTTCTCCTCCCCCTCGTCCTCCTCCTTCTCCTTCTCCTTCTACTTAAGCTCCCTTCTTCGTATCCTCTTCCGCCCCTTCCTAATCCGATTCTTTCCCAGTATTAACGAATCGATACTTTAAACCAAAGACAAACAAATATAAAGCCCTTAAACGATAACCGCCATGACCTGACCTGACCTGGCCTGTCCCATGCCTTAAGCAAGAGCAAGAAAAGAACCGAACTTGTGCCATAACGTCACTCGGCTCAAGAGCATTTACTCGTGGGTCTTCGGGAGACCCACCCACACCCACACCACTGCACTCGAACTCGATGAGTTCGGAACGCCGCGACCTGACATTCAGCGTGGGTGGGTCTGGTTGATGACGTATCACGCCCAATGAATTAGGAGGAAAATGGTTAGATGGATGAAGAGAACAGGGCAAAGTGAGAGCGGGGATTATTTACCAGCTTCATTGCCTGCCCGACGCACCCGAGGTACGACCAAACACTCAAAAACTCAACCTGACCTTAGACGGAGAAATGGCAATTTCCTATTCCCTCGCGATCCTCGTTATTCTTCCTGAATTACAAAAGTCCCGTTTTCTCTCTTTACCCACATATTCCCAGGTTCTACGATGACTCTCCCAACGCCTTGAACAGACTCCTCATATACACCTTATCATCGCCCCACTTCACTCGTTTCCATAAAACTCCATCAATATAACCGCTACATTCCTTTCCTGCTGGAAACTGGACGCACAGTCCCAGTGTACACGAACATACAATTATTTTTGTTTTTCGTGGCTCTGCTTTGCCCCTCTTGCGTTAAGGTATGCGAATGAGTTCATCGTTACAGTCTCTGGCAATGTATTACGAAAGAATGAAGCGTCTTGATTCATAAGACGGTAGCTATCACCTGTTGTACAACAGGGCAGGTTGGAGTTTTCGTGCCATACGCCGTGTGATATGTGAATTGTCTTCTTACGTGTTGGACCAGTATGTGAAAAGGTCCTTGACATCTGTCCCAAGACGACGGGGCGACACATGAAAGAGCACCTTAAGGTAAGTGAGTGAAAAAAGTGTCGTTCTTTCACAGCCTCGAACCCTTTACATCGGCTGGACCCCCTTCGCCCTCTTGCCTGTCTTCAACTATGTCATTCTGGCTGACGTCAGTCAGTTCTGTTTAGTCAGAAGGTCGGCCTTTCAGGCAAGAAAATTTTGAAATGGTCTTCCTCACTCAGGTGACCTGCTATCCTGACACCTAAAGCTCCTTGAACTTCTCCTTCGGTAGAGTGGAGGGAGCTTTAGCGAAAAAAAAAGGAACCATTAAACTGTGAGTATTTTGTGCATGTCTCCAGTTACGCACTTTGTTGATGGGAAATCAATCCAATTCTAAGTATTTCTTTGCGCGTATGTCTTCCGTTCAGCACAAATATATGTCGGACATCTTGAGATCGTACTTCACACTTTTGGTTCTGGCTAATGCCAGGCGATTTTATGCACCTAAAGGGGGGGGGGAGGCCCTGGTGGCGGAAGGGTAAACTTTATATCAGCTTGCCCCCTTGATCATGACGACGCACTTTTTTCATTATGTTGTGACGAGAGACGGGTACCTGCAAAGCCCTGCAAAAAAGGAACGTCAGAGAGGATCATCTCCCTGCCGCCGCCCGTCTTCGAGACCCGTCAGCATCCTCACCTCCATCTGGAAAACCAGCCCACAGGGGCTCACACTCGGACTCCGGACTGGGCTCGGAATCTTTCTTTTACTATTAATTTTGATTGTATTTCTTCCTCATTTTCACACACGGAAAACTAACAGCCTCCTCTACAACTTTCAGCCGATGACTTTGAAACAGTTCCATAATAATACAACACCGTGCCGATAGGATGATCTAGGGAGCCACAGGATAGAGAAGAAACTATGAAATATACATTTTGATGAGGTGGGCTGAGACAAGCAAGAGACAAGCTCTTGCCCTAGTGAGGCGAATGATTGGTAATGACCTCGGCATTGATCCCCGACTTGCTCATTGGGTGTGAGACTGCTTTGAAATCGTACTTGAATGAATGCGACACTTGCCAGTCAAAAAGTGCCTCAAAACTAATCCATCACATGGTTCACTCTACTGCACCACTAGAAAAGGTGTTCCATTTCGCATGTTTATTTGTTCAATTCACTTGTCATGTTTAGTTCTTTGTGGCCTGTGCTCGAGACGCTGGTATCTCCTCATCGTGATTATTAGGGTCTTTTAATGGTGTCGCAAGTATTGCTGAAATTGTGTTTGGCTTTTCTGCGCCAGTTTTTTGTACTGTGATGCTGCTGAGGAGCAGTATTGTACTGATAGGTAGGAGGGTGTAATGGAAATAAAGTTTTGTCCTTGTTAAAACAAAGTGGTCTTCCGGTCAGCAAAACGTAAGGGCTACAAAGTATAGGAGAATGAGCTGAAGAGTGACTGTCTAAATGGGGCGAGGTTTGGCTAAGTTAGGGTAAGTTTAGTCAATTTCGATCACAAATACTGATAAGATATTGAAAAAAATACTAACGGAAATTATATAAACATTCTCATTCTTTCATATTTTCCTTTTCAATGGCATTCAATTGAAGGTGAAAACAGAAAATGTCAAACAGAAGGCACACCGGCTAGTGTACCTCTTCCTTTACAACTCTTGTTGTGGTTGTTCCTTTATACATTCTCTAGTTGATGCCTTGGATGGCGTTTTCCCTCATCCACTTCCTTCCTCTCCTCCTCCTCTTCCGCCTTCTCCTCCTCCTCCTCCTCTTCTTCCTCCCTCTCCTGTCGCTGTTTATCGTTCACACGGCACACGTTCCTCCATCCATCCGCCCATCGTGTATATGAAATCAACGTTGGAGAGTTAAAGAGGCGTGGTTGATGATAAGTTTGGCAAGGGGTAATGGCTGAGGGGGGGCGGTGAGGGTATGGCTGTGGGTGTCGGTAGGGGATATGGCTGTTGGTAGCGGTGGGGGTATGGTTGTGGGTGGCGATGGTCGACTATGGATGATGGTGGAGGGTATGGTTGTGGGTGACGGTGGGGGTTACGGCTGTGGGTGGCGGAAGATTGTTGTCAGCCTCCTTCTCTTGAGTTCCAATTACGTTGGCGAAATAAAATGCACAGTACAGAACAACGCCATGACGGCTCGATTTAGATGCACTAGGGTAGCGTTTCTCCTGGGGTGCTAGCACCCCCAGGAGGTGCTGAAATCAATTTCAGGGGGTGCTGGGGAAGGTCACATACGTCTTTATCTTTATAGTAACCAGGTGTTAGCCAATGGTAGGGGGCGCTGGACTGTTTAGGCCTGACCAAAAAGTGTGCTGAGGTCGAAAAAGGTTAAGAAACGCTGCACTAGGGTAAGACGTGCATTAGTGGAAGAAGCGGCTATTGAGCTACATGCGGTAGCCGTTACTAGTCAACCGATCGTACGGAAACGAGACCGTAAGCAATTGTACATGAGTACCACCGTGTGCTTCGATCCATGGCAAGTGGGGGTGGGGGGGAGATAATTTACGTTCCGTGTTCCGTTGTTTGGATGGATGGAGGGAGAGGGAGTTGAAGAGGGGTGAGGGTCACTATGCTTGTGGCGGACACGACTTCGTCGCTATCACCCCTGTAACTATCGCACATAACGTCGCAAATTGTCACTCCAGCACACGAGCCAAACGTGAGAAATGATTTTCGAAGAAAATGTGAAAAAAGTCGAGGCCATCAATGAATTGATCTTTGGAAAACGAAACCCTTACCAAGCGAAAGAGGAGAAGAACCGGGGAATAATAATTTTAAAAATTGTAATTCTAATACACACTAACAGTATAGTTGAAGAGGCATTTCAATATATGGAAGGAGAAATGGTAACAAAACTCATGGGGCTTCTGATTAGAGTAAACAGTAGTGGTGTGGTTTCTATACTATATTGATGATATAAAAAATCGAGAAAAAATGAATGTGCCCTCATTAAGAGAAAGGAGACAGAAGGTTGACATGATTCTTATATTCAGTTCAGTTATTAAAAAAGTGGGGCGAATTTGACAGTAGATATCTTATTTCGTGAAGGGAGAACTAAAGTCCTGCGACTTTGGCGGAAGAACGGCGTTCGTGCAGATGGTGGCACAAACCCCGAATTGATTGAGAAAAAAACAACAACAAAAAAACAACAACGAGATTTTACGTGATCGTATAATGCCAAAATGACACCCCATTTAATATTGATTGATTAATGAGTGAGCATCAATCCCACCACTACTATAACAAATTATGTAGTACCACCTTGGCATCTATTATCTATTTGATTAATGAATGGATGGGCGAGATGTATAGTACGCCTTTATAAAACAGTGTTCCATCAAGAGCACCACTTACGAGGATAGTAAAATATATCTCTATAATGATGATTTGAGAAATCCGATATTAAGTCTAATTGCTTTTTGTAGTAATCGCTGCCACTATCCAAAACTCCCAAAAACATAAATATGATTTGACCGTGTGGTAATTCTTGAACAAACACTATTTTATTCTATTCTCCCCCTTTAAAGCAGTTTTGAAGTTAAGTGTGTCCACTTCACCAGGTTGGGTAATTAAAGAATATTTCAAGTTTTCAATAAGTTAATTATTAAATTGTAATAAAAATAGCATAACACATCTGTGCATTATATTCACTATTACAGTAGACGCAGTTGATTTAAACTATTAGAAATGAACTAAAACCCGTTCTGGATGATTATCTTTGAAACAATGGGGTAATAGAGAGGTAGCATGTTAGTGGGTTATATAATTCAACTCTAATGGTGTAGTTAGGAGCTTATATAACTCACTCTCTTAATGGCGTACTTATGAGGCATGGGTATTACGATCTGATCATCTGGCCACCTATCCAATGTTTATTTCACCCACGCCTAATCTAACCTCAGTACTAAAATCTTTAATTTATCGTTGGGAGAGAGCACTCTCAGCCACAATCCCTTTCACCCTATATTATATTCACCATTATATGCCTATCACCTATTAATTTTTTTCTCTGTTACTAGCGCCACACTCAATATCAGTGTATGTATTTCTGTATGGTGTGTGTTTATACTCCCATTTCCCCCTGGTAAGGAGAAGGGTTCTGTGTTAGTACTCACAAGTAAATAATTTGCTTATATACTATACAATATTTTTCATATTGTTCCATTATATCAATGTTTTCAAGGGATCGGAACAGAAACCATACCTGGTAGGGAGTAGGGTTCTGGATTAGCACTGGCTACTTTTCAAACACAATACCCATCGATGTCCTGAGCGTTCGTATCTCTGGGTAGAAACCCGGCTAACACTTCGTTCCATAAGTCAAGGCTCCGTTACTTCGTTTCTTGATGTAATATCTATGTATTATAAATCCCCTAAATCATTCCCCTAATGGAATCCTGAACTGGAGGTTAGGAATTTTTCTCTTTACAAATCTAAGGTTCCTAGTCTATGCTTACATACGAATACGTTCTAATGACGTCACGGCGGAGTGGAGTGAGATTTTACCTACAATGCCTAGCGATCTCGCTTATAGAATCTTCTCGAAAAATGTGAATAAACGAAAATAACAATTCCTGGATTTACACGCCCCCACGCCCCCCTGGAAGAGAAATTCCGCAACAACACGTGAAGGATTCTCTCTGATATGATCAAATCCCTCAATAGATCATCCTGTCGTTCTTAGAGAATGACTACATTTTGATTGGTTGATGAGGTACTCTCCAACTTAGCACACTCGTAGATGTGTGCTAATCACAAGTGACTTGGGTACACCGATTTACTGTGGGTACCTCCTTGGGTTCTCCACCAGTCTTTGTATTGGCTGTATTCCCCAATTAGCCTCTTACGATTTGACATGACTGGACATACACAGCCGCTGCGACCGAGCTAGCCTACGACTCTCTTTTGTGGATTCGCTTCATGGGTAGCACACTACTCCTTCCGTGAACTCACTTCTGGGCAGTCGGCAGTTGTCCACCAGGCCCTGGAGTCTTACACCCCTGTCAAGCGGGTGATTGTGAACTAAGTTGGGTTCATGACCTCAACTCGAACTAAAGTATTTACCTATTTTCCAATGCTACTCCAATTGAGAGCCCTCGATAACCATCATGTGTAGTCTCTCTCCTAGACCTTATAATGAACTTCTTTATCCTCCTTTAAGTTGATATTAAGTTCCTTTACAATATACATACAGTACATACATACATACATACAGTACATACATACATACATATATATATATATATATATATATATATATATATATATATATATATATATATATTGTGACGACTAGGGATGAAGAGCCAGGTATAAAACTCTGAGTGTTACTAAAAAAAATTTTTTTATTATTTTCCTTCAAAAATAAACAAGATCGAAAGATAGAGGTCGCCAAGCGAGCACAATAAGAATCCCATACATAGAAATGCACACAATATCAAATGTTTTGCCAAAATTTAGTACAAATAAATAATAGAACAAGTCAATGAGTCCTGTAGAATATGAATGGTTAAAGTCGCCAGGACATACGTAAGTTTTCAAAGTCGAGAAAATATGATGACTTGCCAAAAGAATACAAAGTCCAACAAGACGTACGTAAATATTCAAAGTCGAGAAATATATCGACTTGACAAAAGAGTACAACGTCCTATAAGACACACGTAAATATTCAAAGTCGAGAAATATATCGACTTGACAAAAGAGTACAAAGTCCTACGAGATATACGTAAATATTCAAAGTCGAGAAATATATCGACTTGGCAAAAGAGTACAAAGTCCTACAAGACGCACGTAAATATATATTTACGTACGTCTTGTAGGACTTTGTACTCTTTTGTCAAGTTTTAATATATTCAAAGTCGAGAAATATATGGACTTGACAAAAGAATAGAAAGTCCTACGAGACATACGTAAATATTCAAAGTCGAGAAAATATATCGACTTGCCAAAAGAATACAAAGTCCTAGAAAGAAGAAAATTTTAAGTATAAGGCTAGCAATGTAAAAGGGGGGTATATAGAGGGAGATTCCACAAAAGGACGGAGCCTCGAAGACGGTTACGGAAGTCGTATATATACCTTCCCGGCGTGCCAACGATAGAGCTGCCAAATGTCGCCAGAGGCAATGAACACCAAAGATTAAGAATATATCCATGGATATATTCTTTACAAAATGGGGTATAAAAATAATATATAATAATGTTACCTTATCAATCTTAGTTTCAAGAAGAAGCTTAAAGTTTTTATATGAATGTTTATACATTAATACATACTTAAAAGGGGGCTGATACGCTATTACCAAAATCTCCGATCCCACGCATTTATGTGAGTTCGCGCGTGTCGCGAGAAACAGGCGCACAGGTGACAAAATCATGTTTTCCACGCTATTAGCGGGCGGATACGAAACCCAAGAAAATTACATTTTCCCAATATTACGTTAATCAGTTCCTAAGATTGACAAGACAGAATCAAAAGATAATACACATACATAAATCCTTATACAATGAATGAATCACGTTGACAAAGCAAAAGAAGAAATAAATACGTACACAAAGGTAGCAGTACTAATTTTGACGGCCTGGCGGTTGCAAGCGAAGGCGCTAGCATGAGAAAGATCGTGGGAAAGCCGGCATATTTCGCATCTTACCAATGTCTACATGAGCACACACATGCACATGTATAACATATACGTAAATATCAAATTTTGACGTTCGACGGGTCCACAGTCGTATATATATATATTATGTATATATGTATATATGTTTATATGTTTATATATGCTTATATGTATATATATATGTATATATATATGTATATATATATATATATATATATATATATATATAATACACACTGAATGGTTCCCAGTGATCAACTAATATCTTTTTTCAACCACAAATCACTTTTAATTCCATGCCATCGCAGTCGAGACTGAAGAATCGCTCGATGGAGGCATCCGTTGGAAATTGAAACGTGGACGAGCCGAGGATTCGAACCCAGCTAACCCGTAACAAAGTTACAGTGACTTAAACCAATACACTATCAAGAGACGCATTCTCTCTAGATAGCGTATTGGTTTAAGTCACTGTAACTTTGTTACCGGTTAGCTGAGTTCGAATCCTCGGCTCGTCCACGTTTCAATTTCCAACGGATGCCTCCATCGAGCGATTCTTCAGTCTCGACTGCGATGGCATGGAATTAAAAGTGATTTGTGGTTGAAAAAAAGAAGAAGATATATATACATATATATATATATATATATATATATATATATATATATATATATATATATATATATATATATATATATGTATATATATATCCTTAACCCTAATACATCATAATATTACACATGCATAAAAAGGTTGGTCACATGTAAGGATTAACTCTAATATGGTATATACAGTATATATATATATATATATATATATATATATATATATATATATATATATATATATATATATATATATATATAGGAACACCCAGAGCACCTTCAGATTAATTTTGAGAAACATCACTTTTCTTTGGACTGTTACTGGCACAATATGATCATCATATTGTTCCATTTCGGTGACTTCCTGTTCACCTTTGCACGTTTTATCACTTAGTAAGGCACAAATGGATAGAGCTGTTCTAAGTGTCCGTTTAGCACTCCTCAATGAGTCGTCTTGGTGCGCGAAGCATTCTCGGCGGGAGTATTTCCACTTCCAAGTCTGGTTTGAGCTCTCAACAGGTTCCACCAACCACTCCTTGGAATCTAGGTATGGTTTCACCTGAGCAGCAGCTCTTTTCGTCCCCTTTCCTGTGAAAGGATTTTCCAATATATGTACATTATGTCCTGCTAACACTCCTACCACTTTATATGGTCCTTCCCATTTGGGATTCAGTTTGAGATAGGTACCCGGTAAAGTGGTTTCCTGCCGGATCCACACTAATGATTCAACTTCCACTTTCTGTTCGCCTCTCCTACGATTCGCCACACTCCGGTAAGCTCTCATCATATTTCAGCAGGTTTTCCGGATGATCCTGTGAGCTACCTCTGCTTCACCTTCCACTCCTTTCACACTGGGGAGTCTATGTTCTACCGGTCTTGGTAAGTGTCTTCCGAAGAAGGCAAAATAGGGTGATTGACCGGTAGTAGTGTGGGTAGCACTGTTCATCTTCTTGTGACAGGCCAGTAGTAGATCCGGCTATTTGTTCGGATGTCTTTGGCACAGTGTTGCCAGGATGCTCTTCAACGTTCGATGCATCCGCTCTACCACGCCGTTTGCCTGCGGGTGGTATGTGGTATTGGAGAGTAGGGTAATCTGCTACTTCTCATAGGTCTCTCTGAAGGCTGTGTTGGCGAACTCCGTGCCATTGTCCATGATGATGCTTTCTGGGAAGCCATAGTCCGCGAAGTACTGGGTCAGGGAGTGCAGTATGTGTTGGTGGTGTTTTGTTCTTAATGGGAAAAATCTAACGAACCTACTGTAGTGATTGATTACGGTCATGCTATACCTATAACCTTGTGATCCGAATATCATATCCGTTAAAGCTATGCATATTTTCTCCATTGTTTTTGGAGCAGGAGGAAACTTTTTGTATTGCTGTGACAACCCTTGCGTACCCTTGAACCTCTGGCAAGTAATGCATCTCTTTACAAAATTACACACATTTTCTTCTAAGTTAGGCCAATAAAATAGCTCCTCGGCTTTATTAATGATCTTCTTTTGTCCTAGATGACCCGTTAACTCATGTGCATGTCTTACTGCTTCCTGGATCAGATTGTGGGGGGTTATAAGCGTGTAGTGAAGGCTTCCATCTGATTTCTCCCTAACGTAATATAAGATGTCATCTATTAAAACAAACTGATCCAGTGTTGTCTTCTAGTGTCAATTTAGTAAGGTATCTCCTTCTAAGTAACTGGCTAACTGCTGCCGTGTAGAACTCTCCCTCTGCTTATCCTTGAAGGTCGTTTTATCGTATCCTAACCAAGTGGCTTCCGGTACTCTCGTAATTACTCTAACTTGTCTCGATAGTTGATCGGCTACGGCATTTTCCTTTCCCGTGATGTATTGGATCACATACTGATATTTTCTCATTTCTAAGACCCACTTGTTCATACGGTGGTTAGGGGTTGGTGATCCGTAGTAATGGTGAATTTAGTCCCCCATAAGTGATGGTGAAAATTCCTGCAAGCTAATATTATAGGAAGTACCTCTTATCTGTTACTGCATATCGTGTTTCACATGTGTTCAATTTCTTTGAGAAATATCCTATGGGTTTAATGCCCCCATTTGGCTGCACCTGGCTCAGTACAGGTCCTACGTCCGTGTTACTGGCATCGGTAGTTAATACGAATGGTTGGTCATTCCGTACCTTCGCTAGTATTGGCGCACTAGTTAGTTTTTCCTTCATGTGTTCAAACGCTTCCTGGCAATTACTATTCCATACATATGTAGAACCTGACTTTGTGAGGTTAGTGAGTGGTATCGCGATCTTAGTGAAATGTGGTATGTACTTCCTGTAAAATCCACACATCCCAGGAATCTTCTTACCTCCTTTACATTCTTTGGTGCTTTCATCTTAAGTATTGCGTCTACATACTTCGGCAATGGTCTACTACCTTTCGCCGATATTACATGTCTTAGGAATGTGACCTCTTTTAATCAGACTCCATTTTGTTCCAATAATGAGACTAGTCCTTCTAGTCGTTTCACTAGCTCTGCAAAGGTGGGTGGCCATAGAGTGAGATCGTTCAGATAATTCCCAATTCATCCTTTCCGCAGTAAGGGTTTCTTCCCTCGTTACCTCTTATGAGCCCATGATAACTCTTTTTTTTATACTTCCTTGCCTTCTTCGAGTTGTTAACTAATGGCATGTATGTTGAGCCTTCTTTGTTTACATCTACTGAATACGGATGGCTGTTATGGCTATGTTTAGCTTGAGGATAGTATGAGGCTCGTGCCTGGTTTCCCTCTCGCAGGGGCTGCTGTGAGCTTAGTTTGGTATGGTTCTAGAAATACTGGAGTGATCAAACTAACTTGTAAGTGGTATTTAGAGTTTTCATTAAGTGTTATGGGGCTCTCTCGTATCTGTCTGACTTCTCCCCGTTGACTCTTGATGGTCTTGAATGGGTATGATGCTTTCCCCCAACATGAAGTTTTCTTCCTGGCATTCCAATGATAATCCACTTGATTCAAGACGTCACAACCTAATAGTACATCAGCCGCTAGATATGAGTCTGGCACTATGGGAATCCATTGCGTAATCTCCTTTGTATTTCCTACATTAATCCTAGTCCTTATCATTCCTACTATCCTAAGTGGATTACCTGTGACTCCCTGTAATCTCGGTGGATTCCTACAAAGGTTGAATTCCCTTTTGATCCACTTTGATGCTTTTTCTGATATTAGAGTATAGCTGCTCCCTGTATCTATTAATGCTCTTAATTGTTAACCTCTTACTTCCGTGGTTATCACCGGTGTTGATTTCCTATCGGTCGGTCACATCGATTTCTTGGGGATAGCGTGGTATAGGCTCTCCTTTTTAACAGGACATTTCGGGTCTCCCTTCCTATAACCTAGTCTCCCACAGTCAAAACAACATTTAGATGGTGGCTGTCTCCAACAATCTCATAACCAATGAGTACTTGTCTGGTAGAACTGACATTATCTGAGCCGACCCTGATCTACTTCTTGCACACTCTTCCTCTTCTCCTGTTCTAATTGAAGGTCTAGTTTTGAGTATCCTATCTTAGAGTTTATTCATCACACTACCATTTGTACCATGAATTATTCCTGTGGTCACGTCTCGTGTATGGCTGTCTTTCTTTTCCCTCGCATGCAACATGCTTACTGGTGAATTGTGCTGTATCATTAGAAATTGCTTCTCATTTTCTAACGTTTTCAGGAAAATATTCTATCCTTCCTTTTGATTCAGTTGGTAATCCGTTCCATAACATTCTTTTGGCGGTCTTATCTCTTTTCAGTAGTCCTTCTAAAGCAGTGGTTCTTAACCTTTTCCAGTGCCCGTACCCCTTGATATTTCAGAAAAAAATTCTCGTACCCCATCCAATACAAATACAATGCAAATATATGAAAAGGATAGTGATACAAACCTTACTTTGGTTTCTCATTGTAAATATACATTACCATTGCACTGGCTATCATGTCTCGTACCCCCAGGTTCAAGGTTTCGTACCCCTTGGGGGTACAGGTACCCCAGGTTAAGAACCACTGTTCTAAAGGGAAGCGTGTCTTGACTACTGCATGTTTGCTTTTAATTTTTTTTTTTATTATTGTTTGTGGTGATTCTATCCAGTCATATCTCGTGTTTTCTAATACCTGCCATGCTCGATCGAGGTTTATTTCAATGTTAAATTCTGTCAGTAATACTGTCTGAAATGATTTCCACGAGTAGATGGCTTTCCTTCTTGATTATTGTGTATGAGAATGGTTAATTCAGGGCTGACCCTACTCTTTGCGATTCTAACCCTCTCCTAGTCATCTTCACTACACTGTTCTACTAACTTAATGAATAATTGTAACCTAGCCGTGGCTTCAAGTCCCTGTAATTGTTCCAATGTCAGTATGGGAATGTCTCTTGGTTCCGTGATTGTCCTTGGTCTGTCTTCCCTTGTTGAAGTTCTGGGCGTGTGTGGTTCTATACCTGTGCTTCCATTATACTTCTCAATGCATTTATCATCTTTCCTAATTACCCACTTACTTTCTGATCGCTTGTAGCACATGCCCCTTATCCTTCTTCCAAGTTAAATTCCCATACATTTTTATCTACTATTTTTGCTTAATTTCCTTTAATTATGTGTAATTCTCTCAAAATTGTACACACTGAGACGCCACTTTCCTCCTTAATCTCACAAAAAATGTGAAAACTACAAGGAGCTGATAGAAAATTTAATTGAATGTTATAGAAAACTTGGCTGCAGAATGTCAGTTAAGCTACACTACTTGCATTCGCACCTGGACTTCTTCAGAGAGAATTTGGGAGACGTGAGTGAAGAGCATGGTGAACGGTTTCATCAGGACATTCTAACTATGAAGAAGCGATATCAGGGAAGATGGAATGAATCTATGATGGGCGACTACGTGTGGAGCTTGATTCGAGATGCCCCGACAGTGCACAAAAGAAAAGCACGTTCAAGCGTTCACTTTTAGTGTTATTGTGTTTAGACGTAGAAAGTGTGTAAAATACACCTGTCATTCTCATTTTTGGTGATTTTGTTGTATTTGTTCTAATAAATGTAGTACCTATATAACCATATAATTTTTTTTATTTTTGGTCAAACATGATTTTTTTTATATATTGGTTAAATTGATGAGATTATAGAAACATGTTTTCTTCATTTATGAGATAACTATTGATGCTAGAACAAAAATGAGGTGATTTTTGTAATCAGCGAATAAAACTACATATAAAAACGATAAAAAAATAAGATAAACAAAACTTTCCTAAAATTTTGTTGCACAGTGAATTATATTCACTATTGCAGTAGACGCAGTTGATTTAAACTATTAGAAATGAACTAAAACCCGTTCTGGATGATTATCTTTGAAACAATGAGGTAATAGAGAGGTAGCATGTTAATGGTGTAGTTAGGAGGTTATATAACTCACTCTCTTAATGGTGTACTTATGAGACATGGGTATTACGATCTGATCATCTGGCCACCTATCCAATGTTTACTTCACCCACGCCTAACCATATTCATGTATGTGTTTCTTTTTGGTGTTTATATTCCCCTTTCCACCTGAGGAGGAGAAGGGCTCTGTGTTCTCACACTCACTTAAATCCTTTACTTATATACTATATTTTTCATATTGTTCCATTATATCAATATTTTCAAGGGCTCGGAACAGAAAACATAACTGGTAGGGAGTAGGGTTCTGGATTAACACTGACTACTTTTCAAACGCAATACCCATCGATGCCCTGAACGTTCGTATCTCTGTGTAGAAGCCCGGATAACACTTCGTTCTGTAAGTCAAGGCTCCGTTACTTCGTTTCTTGATGTAACATTTATGTATCGCAAATCCCCTGAATTATTCCCCTAATGGAATCCTGAATTGGAGGTTAGGATTTTTTTTCCTTCTCCTAAATCGAAGTTTCCCAGTCTATGCTTACATACGAATACGCGTTCTAATGACGTTCTAATCTTCTCGAAAAATGTAAAAAAGAAAAAAGAAGAAGAAGAAGAAAAAAATCCTGGCCTTATAATCACATGGGGTACATCGGCATTCCTCTCTCGCGCCAAGGAAACTACAGAAGTGGGGTACCATCCCGTGTATACATGCCGACGCTGAAACACACTTGATATGGGAAATGGAGTTCAGCATCTCAAAGTGCGGTATGTTAAACGTATGATTACACAACCCAGGAAGAAGGTATAACTTGGATAATGCCAATTTAAAGAAAACAGAATGTAAAAAGGACTTGTGAACGTTAGTGAGTCCTGACTTTAAATCCAGGAAACAGTGCATTAGTGTCAAGAATCGTGCATTACGATTTATTGCTAGGATGGTAACAAACAAAAGTGTTCATGTAGTTATTGAACTCTATCTGGCTATAGAACAATCTTTGACTATGTGGGATAGTTTTGATCTCCGTCCTATAGAATGGATTTAATGAACAAAAATCAGTATAGGAGAACAAATAAAATCATACAAGGATTAGGAATTTACCTTACAAAGACAGGCTTAGGCACCTTAACTTAACTCTCTGGAAAGACGCAAGAGTGCAGATTGTTTTAAAAGAGGTATTCAAATGAGTCAAGGTCTATAACAAGTATGATGCAGGATATGTCATCATATCAAGACAGCAGGGTAGGACTCGTAGTAATGGGGTTAAATTGGAAAAATTTAGGTTTAAGAGAATAAGAGGCAAGAATTTGTTTACTAATAGAGTGGTTAACGAATGGCTCTTAGTAACAATGAAGTGAGAGCTTAAACTATTAGTTGCTTTAAGAGAACATTAGATAACTGTATGGATAGGGAAGATAGGTGGTAATTGACCTGGAACTATCTTGTGTAGGTCTTTATGTTCTCTTGTAGTCTCATTCTTATGTTGTTATGGTCTTGGTGTCCATTCAAATATCTGTTTTACGTTCTTACTCTTGTTCATTCTTTTTATATGGCCAAACCACTGCAAGTGATTCTCCTCAATGGTGGTTATGATGGTTTCAACGCCATTTTTTCTAATATTTTCGTCCCTCTTTGTCATACCCATTATTAGCCGAAGTATCTGCATTTCATAGTCCTGCAGCTTTGATGTTATTTTTGTGGTCAGTGTCCATGTTTTCCTTGCATAAAGGAGGATAGGCTTCAGTATTGTGTTGTATATGTGGACTTTGACTTTCCTGGTGATGTTGTCTCTCATCAGTGGGTATAGAACACTCACATTTTAGCTGAATCTGGCTATTCTGTTTTAGATTTCGAGCATCGTGTGCCCATCATGAGCTATTTTAAAGTGTATGAAGTAATTAGTATTTTTTTTTAATTACAGTTGTTTACCGCTATCGTTTCTTTAGTCTGCATTTTTCTTATTTCTCTGTATTCTGTTTTTGAATAGGTCAGTGTCATACCATATCTTCAGAAGGTTGAATCCCAGATGTTCATGATATCTTTAAACTAACATCTGTGCTACATGATCTGCGTATGCAATGCCTTGCGAGTCATTTTCGATATGGCCTACCCGGGACATGACTTTATCCACATATATCATAAAGAGAAGTGGCGAGAACACTTTCTTGCCTGACATCTGTATTAACTTCGATAACAGTACTAGTTTGTGAAATATGAAAGATACTATGAAGAGAGGTGACAGTTCTCATGCACACCTTCAAAACAATAAATCACTGCATTCTTTGTACTGACCTGCTACTAAAAACTCCCGTTTCTGCAATATGGTATGTTATCTGCTATTTTGATCACGCCAGTATTGCATCAATACGTGCTTTGGATAGGCCTGTGTTATTGTGGCACAACCACCCCATCCTTTTCCCAGTGTCTCACCTCCCACTCTCTCCTTATCCCTCCCCCTATTCTTCACAAGAGTTGTCGGTAAATATAAACGTTGCTATTGCCAGGATCACCGTCATGTCCCGGATTTTCTGAGTTCCTTAGGGTTGAGATAAAATAAGTGTTGCAAAGCATTGGCCTGGATTTGCAGAAGTCGGCCATACCGACGACGATACTGGTCGATAGTATGGCGGCATACATGTTTAGAGTTCATAGCGACGGCGATATCGTTTCATGTATGTGTATATACATATGAAGTGATCACGTGTTGAATATAGACGCTGAGGGGATACCTACATGTTTGGACGTTTATGATAATGAAGCTGTGTTCAGGACCGAAGTATCCGGTAAAATGACAAAAGGGGTCGACCAGAGAGTGAGAGTGGACTGTGTCAGAGACCACAATTGGATTCCAGTGGCGGCGACGGGACATCCAACAAAAAACAAGAGCGCCAATTATAGCTATACAAGTTTTTTGATTAAACAATGGCAGTAATAAACAATGAAAATATAGTCGTATAGAATGAACCTTTTATCAGTGTTGATATTAAAAAAAAAAAAAAAATACAAATCATAAAGTTTGTTCACGTATGAGCAGGGACATTAGAGCGAATAAAACAGTCATTCAAAGGTACAGAAATGTAGAAATGAAAATACTCATAATTATAGTCAGACATTGTTCCAAAAGATTATACGTATATATACATATATAGATATATATATATATATATATATATATATATATATATATATATATATATAATCAGACATTATTCCAAAAGGTTATACGTATACATACATACATACATACATACATATATATATATATATATATATATATATATATATATATATAATCAGACATTATTCCAAAAGGTTATACGTATACATACATACATATATATATATATATATATATATATATTTAAATATATATATATATATGTACATATATATATATATATATATATATATATATGTGTGTGTGTGTGTGTGTGTGCATGTGTGTGTGTGTGTGTGTGTGTATGTGTATATATATATGTTAATAAATATATGTATATATATATATATATTTATATATATATATGTATATGTTTATATGTATATATATATAAATATATGTGTATATATGTATATGTTTATATATATACATATATATATATATATATATATATATATTCCGAGAGTTTTTTCCTTACAAGGGAGGTAGCCTGTTTAGAGGCACGTACCTCTTCCCAATCCTTTTACTCCCTTCTACTACCCCCTCCACTCCTCCCATCTCAGCTACTCCCTGCATCTGCCAACTGCCCTGGGCCAAACGCAATGCAACACGACACAGTACATTCACATCAAGGCCGCTTCATTTAATCGGCAACAACACCCCTCTCCGTCCCCTCATGCAGAAAAAGAGAAGACAGGCTGCGTCAAAATATAATTCACACATAAGCACCTCCTACCACCCCTACCCCATCCCCCTTTTGCTCAGCGCTCCCTTCACCCCATCCATCTCATCTTCGGTCGTCCCCTCAAGTTCACTTCCCACACCTCCGCCTTCCACATCTCCCTTACCAATCTTTCTTAACTCATTCTTTCCATGTGTCCAAACCATCCCAATAATCTTTCTTCAGCTCTATCTGCCGTCTCCTTTTTCACTCCCGCTTTCCTCATCTCGTTTCTCACCCTATCCAACCTAGTAACCCGACTAAATTGGTGAATACCAAATAATACTTTTGAAAGACAGTGGGGAAACTAGAAAATGAGAGACGTACTAAACGAAAGAAAGACGGCACATAGAGGCGGCAACAATATATACACGTCCGTCACGTGTATTTCTTCCACTACCTCTCCGAATGCCCTCTTCACTATGTCTCACTCAGTCATATATTCTGTACCTTGTTTCTTCATTTTATAATTCCTTCTTTGTATCTGCACTGAAGATGTAATTATACGAAAGCGCTCTGCTTCGTTAGTTTACTTTTCCTAGTGGTTACTTACGCATATATATCTTTATTCAACCACAGACAACTTTTAATTCCATGCCATCGCAATCGAGACTGAAGAATCGCTCGATGGAGACATTTTGTTGGAAATTGAAACGTGGACGAGCCGAGGATTCGAACCCAGCTAACCCGTAACAAAGTTACAGTGACTTAAACCAATGCGCTATCAAGAGAGATATAAGTTGAGTACGATTTTCTTATATTTGTATGCTCGAATTACATACATCTACACGAAATATCGCGTTCAACCCACCTCCGCTATGATATAGCATTTAGCTAGTATGTGCACGTGGGATAGATTATACATCTACACTGAATGGTTCCCAGCGATCAATTGATATCTTTATTCAACCACAAACAACTTTTAATTCCATGCCATCGCAATCGAGACTGAAGAATCGCTCGATGGAGACATTTTGTTGGAAATTGAAACGTGGACGAGCCGAGGATTCGAACCCAGCTAACCCGTAACAAAGTTACAGTGACTTAAACCAATGCGCTATCAAGAGAGATATAAGTTGAGTACGATTTTCTTATATTTGTATGCTCGAATTACATACATCTACACGAAATATCGCGTTCAACCCACCTCCACTATGATATAGCAATTAGCTAGTATGTGCACGTGGGATAGATTATACATCTACACTAAATGGTTCCCAGCGATCAATTGATATCTTTATTCAACCACAAACAACTTTTAATTCCATGCCATCGCAATCGAGACTGAAGAATCGCTCGATGGAGACATTTTGTTGGAAATTGAAACGTGGACGAGCCGAGGATTCGAACCCAGCTAACCCGTAACAAAGTTACAGTGACTTAAACCAATGCGCTATCAAGAGAGATATAAGTTGAGTACGATTTTCTTGCGATGGCATGGAATTACAAGTTGCGATGGCATGGAATTAAAAGTTGTTTGTGGTTGAATAAAGATATCAAAATTATTTAAATTGTAATATACCGGTTATGAGCAATTGTCCCATACTTGTTGGTTACCAAGACGGTATCAAATGTCACATGTACTTCTTCCACTTCCTCTCTGAATTCCCTCTTCACCTTGTCTCACTCAGTCATATATTCTCTACCTTGTTTCTTCATTTTATAATTCCTTCTTTGTATCAGCACTGAAGATGTAATTATACGAAAGCGCTCAGCTTCGTTAGTTTACTTTTATTAGTGGTTACTTACGCATATATATATATATATATATATATATATATATATATATATATAATATACATACATATACATATACATACATATATGTGTGTGTGTGTGTGTGTGTGTCTGTGCGTATGTGTGTGCGTGTTTACTGAATCATAAATGGGTACTTAAACAATTACCAGTTTGTTTCAGTTTTAGGCTTCGTACGTCGAATTTGGTGGACAGACAGTCTTGATTTAGGTGATAAACGCGTCGAACGTCAATTGTCTGTAACAGTCTTGATGTCTCGGGCCGAACAGGTAATTTGTGGAGAAAACCATTTGCGTTAATCTCTGGTAGTAAAAGTGAGACACTTCTGGTTGTTGGGGAACACGTAGATGATAGATTGATGTCTCGTAGTGGAGAAATAACAGAGAAAGAGAGAGCGTGTGTAGAGTCGTACTTAACTTTTAGTCTAATAGTAGTTTGGAAGATGTCCGAGATAATTCGGAAGAGCGAAGGCTTGCACTTCGCGTGGAGACTGTCAATTCACTGATTCGGTATTTCAAGATGGCATAATACAATCGTAGAAGTCCAAAGGACTTGTTTAGTTGAGTTATCGTAATCGACAAATGTAGAAAGAAGTCTACGTATTTTTCAAATGAAGCGTGGGCGTCTGCTTCTTTTCTTGTCTTTTCTCTGCTCTCATTTTTCTTTCTTGGTTCTTCTTTTCTTGTTTCTCAGTTTTCTTTTTTATCTCTGTTGTCTCTCTCTGCTCGACTCTCCGTTCTGGTTCTCTGTAGTCGTTCTCTGCCTGGCCTTACATAGCCTGGGTATTGATGATTACATTTCCTGGATGCCGGCACTTCTAACCAATGGGAAATAAGAACATATTTTCGCGCCAAATTATATAAAGTTTTCCGAGCTTGGCGTCATCTGACAGATCGTATTCGAAGCTCACCCCAACAGACGGGTATTGCGCAATGGTCTGTTTTATAACATACATTTTGATATATACACATACTTTCTTTCCACAAGTGACAATAACAACATTAATGATAATACACAACATAAATACAAACAGGAGACTTTATTCCAGGAAGGGCGTGGCACAACACAACAACAGGGTTCTTTTCACGCCAAGGATGTGACACACACACACACACACACACACACACACACACACACACACACACACACACACACACACACACACACACACACACACACACACACACACACACACACACACACACACACACACACACACACACACACACACACACACACACACACACACACACACACACACACACACACACACACACACACACACACACATACACACTTCAGCGAATGGACGGCTTGGATGACGTTCTGAAGAAAACTGAAGTCTGTGGATCCCAACGCAAAGAGAAGTGCCTAGTGTTTTTACAGGGTGGGGGGAAATTGCTCGTGGAGTAGTGGGAAAGTAGGGAAAGAGGAAACGGGGAGGGATTACTGAGGGAAATGGAAGGAAATGAGGAGGGAGTAGACTTGGCCCAGCCAGACAAGCGAAAGGTAAACAAGAGACTGAGCGATGATGAAATGTCTAATAAAAATGTAAAGATTAGAAGTATAGAGAGGAGCAATACAGTAGAAAGTGACGAGAATATGTTCCAGGGATTTAAAGAGGGTGGGGGGGGGGACACAACCCCCCCCCCGACTGATAAGACTAGAGGAGAGAGTTGATAAGGTGATCGAGGACTTGGAACGTAAGTTAGGTAATGTTGACTCCATTTTCCAGAGAATTGAAAGGTTGGAACAACTAGAGAAGGCAAACAGAAACTTAACTGAAGAAATAGAGGACCTAAAAAGACAGTTAGGAAATGTAAAGGAGGAGAATGAGAAATTGAAGAAGAATAGTAATGAAAACAGAGACACAATAGCTAAAGAAGCTAAAAATTGGAGAACAACCCAAGAAAGGAATAAGGTTTCATTCACTGACATAGTCAAACAGCAATTGAAAGAACATAATGAAGACTCAGTTATTAAAGTGATGAGACAGAAGGAGAATATAGTAAGAGAATTAGCTGACAAAAAGAAATGTATAATTATATTAGGAATGGAAGAGAAACATAACCCAGATAGAACCGCAAGAATCAAGGAGGAAAATGAAAGAGTAAGCAGTTTATTAAAATTAGTCCAGGAAGATGAACCAGAAATTATAAAGGAAATTGAGGAAAAATTCAGACTCGGAAAATATAGTACAGATAAGACCAGACCAATTAAGATTAAATTTAGGCCACAAACAACGGCAGAGAAAATTCTATCCAAAACAGGGAAACTAGCAACAAATGATCAATATAAAAAGGTATGGATAAAAAGAGAAATGAATAAGGAGGAAAGAGAGGCAGAAAAGCAGAAAAGACTTGAAGCTAAGGCAAAAAACGAGGAAAGAACGGAGTCAGAGAAAGAGAGATTCTATTGGAGAGTAGTGAACATGAAAATAAAGCAGTTCGACATACTAAAGAAAAACATAAGGGAAACAGAGAACACAATGGAAGTGGCAGAAAACTAAGAGCGTCTTACACAAATATAGATGGATTGATAACAGGATTGAATGTACTGAATGATTATTTGAAAGAAAAAGAACCGGACATAATGGGAATTGTAGAAACAAAATTAAAAGGCCCACTACCACCCAACAGTGTAGGACATGATGCATACAATTATTGGATTAGAAACAGAGAGAAAAAACAAGGGGGTGGAGTTATGTTCCTGACTAAGAAGGATATAAACGTGAAAGGTGTCATATATGGAAAGAATACAGTAGAGATGATTATGATAGAAGTGGAAGACCGAGATAAGAAGAGCAGAAAATTTGTGATCAATTATGTGCCTCCGAAAACAGCCTCATGGGAGGAGAGTGAACATAAAAGTACGTTGGAGGACACAAAGATAACATTAACTAAAATAATGGAAGACGGAGGAAGAATAGTTATGATGGGCGACTTTAATTGCAAAGAAATCTGCTGGGAAGAAATGACAGTAAAGAGTGGTGATGACTCATGGGGAAATGCTCTACTTGAGATGATTACTGACCATTCAATGACACAATGGATACAAGAGAACACTAGGTATAGAAATGAAGAAGAACCATCGAGGCTAGACTTAATAATTACATCTGAACCTAGAATAGTGGACAAGATTGAATATAAAACACCAATAGGTAAAAGTGACCACATATTGATTGAACTGGAACTTAATGAAGAAAAATATATGAAAAGAAATGAACAATATAGAAAAGGAAGAATGATGTATGAAAAAACAAACTTTGATCAAATAAGAGAATTCTTCCAACAAGAAAACTGGGAAGAAATATACAAAGAAGAAACATCAGTGGAAGAGAAATGGAATATTTTGACAAAAATTTACAAAAAAGGAGTGGAAAAGTATGTCCCAAGACAAAAACAAGAAAAAGAATATGTAAAATGCTGGTACAACAAAAGTTGTAGGGAGTTAAAAGACAAAAGAGACAAAGCCTGGACCAGATGGAAAAAAGACAGAAGACCTGAAAAATGGAAAATATATACTGGTTATAGAAATGAATATGTACAAAAGTGCAGAGAAGAAAAAAGAAAATATGAAAAAGATGTTATAGAAAAGTGTAAAGATCAACCAAAACTATTCTACAGATTTGTAAACAATAAACTGAAAAACAAACAAGACTTGGAGAAATTAAGACAAGGAGGAGTTGAATACACTGAGGAAATGGAAATGGCAGAAATTATGAACAAACATTTTAAATCAGTGTTTACAAGGGAAAATATACAACCTGAAGAGATTGAGTGGAAAGAAAAAGTCCCCCCTATGGAAGAAATAGAAGTAACAAAGAATGAAATATTGACACACTTGGGTAATTTTGATGTCAGAAAATCGCATGGGCCAGATGAAATAGCAAACTGGATTCTGAAAGAATTCAGGAATGAACTGGCAGACAAAATACATAGCATAATAAGCAGTTCCTTAAAAGAAGGAAAAGTTTCAGAAGATTGGAAAAAAGCAAATATAGTACCTATATATAAAGGAGGAAATAAAGAAGAACCTACCAACTATAGACCAGTCTCTCTAACAAGTACAATAGCAAAAATTTGTGAAAGAATTATCAAAAGTAGATGGGTAAAATACTTGGAAAAAAACAACGTACTAAATCCAAGGCAATTTGGATTCAGACAAGGACGATCATGCGTCACCAATTTAATATGTTTCTATTCAAGGCTAATAGATATAATACAAGAAAGAGATGGATGGGCTGATTGTGCATTTCTAGACCTAAAAAAAGCTTTTGACAAAGTACCACATAAGAAGTTGCTTAAGAAATTAGAATATGAAGGAGGAATACAAGGTAAATTGCTAAATTGGATGGAAGACTTTTTGCAAGAAAGAAAAATGAGAGTAGTGATAAGAGATCAGCACTCAAAATGGAATGAAGTAATAAGCGGTGTCCCGCAGGGAACAGTTCTGGCCCCAATAATGTTTGCTATATATATTAATGATATGGATGAAGGAATTGAAAGCTATATGAGCTTCTTTGCAGATGATGCAAAACTACTGAAAAGAGTGAAAACTGAAGAAGATTGTGAATCACTACAGAGAGATCTAAATAAAGTACAAGAATGGAGTAGGAAGTGGGAGATGGAGTTCAATACAAAAAAGTGTAGTATAATGGAATTTGGAAAAAGCAAAAACAGAATAACAGGATCATATAATTTGGGAGAAGAAGGAATAAAAAGAGTAGAAAATGAGAAGGACCTGGGAGTCATTGTTATGAATAATATGTCACCTGAGAAACATATAAATAAGATTTTTGGAGAAACTTATAATTTAATAAGAACAATCAAAGTGGCATTTACATACCTGGATGAAGAAATGGTGAGGAAAATCCTAATCACCCTGATAAGACCAAGATTGGAATATGCAGCAACGATATGGTCACCAAGTACAAAAAAATGTATAAAAAAACTTGAAAGAATACAAAGAGCAATTACAAAATTGGCACCAACACTCTCAAAACTATCATATGAAGAGAGACTACAAAAACTTAAACTACAGACACTAGAGCAAAGAAGAGAGAGAGGAGATTTGATAGCTATTTACAGAATCATGAAAGGCATAGAAATTACTGATAGAGAGAATCTGATAAAATGGGATGACAGAAATACAAGAGGACACGGAAAGAAAATAAAAAAAGACAGCTATAGAAGAGATTTGAAAAAGAACAGCTTTCCTCACAGAGTAATAGACAGTTGGAACAAGTTAGATGAGAAAGTGGTGTGTGCAAAAACAATACATGAATTTAAAAATAGTTTAGATAAAATGAGATATGAAGACGGGACCCCACGAGCATAGCTCCCCTTCCCGTAAAATACAACTAGGTA
>NC_134799.1:48996202-49013702 GCF_046742065.1 Oratosquilla oratoria
AAGGTGCTAAAGCAATGTGGTCCTTGCACAGGATGGGGCTTAAAGACCTCACTCCATGCTGACGCCAGAAGGTCAGCTTGGTGTTGGGGGGAGTGTGCAGAGTGGTTAAGATGGTTGATGACCTTGGGTGGTGGCACAGAGCACTCCTCCAGCTCACGTTTGAGGGTCCTCCAGAACTTGGAAGGGTCCTTCTCACAGGCGCCGGAGAGCGAGGCCATCAGTTGCTCCTCTTCTCGATGTGAATCGATGTAGAGGGACTTCCTCAGGCTACTCTGTAGCCAGTGCATGTCTCTTAGGATGGCTACACGGGCCTCTAGGGGTGCTTGTAATAGATCTGTAGATCTGTTTTGTAGTGCAATGCGTAGTCTGTTAGTGCGCATAGAAGCGGTGAACGTGGCAATCTTTCGGTGCTTTGTTCTAGGAATGTGCTTTTTTACAGCGTTTTTGACAAACTTTGTAAGTGAGCGCCATTCCTGCTCTATCACTTGTGGAGTGTTGTCCATGTTTGTGTTGGTGTATGTCGTGAGAGTGTTTTTGAAGCCTTCCCAGTCGGCCTGACTGTAACGTAACCGAGGCTCACTGGGGATAAGGATGGGTGAGGTGGAGATGCGAAGGATTAAGGGTATGTGGTCTGAGAGGGTGGGAGCACCGGGTGAGATAGTGGAGTTGAGGAAGAAAGCTCGGCTGTTGGAGAACACCAGGTCGGGCTTACCCTGCAATCCATGACCTATGAATGTGGGAAAGTCCGGACCTAGGAACTTCAGCCGGTGAAGTATAGTAAGAGAGTGTAGTTGCCGACTCACTGAGCTGCTGTTGTGCGTTCCAGGGCTCCAAGCAGCATGACTGCAGTTGAAATCGCCAATGAAGAAGGTTGGGATTTTGTATGACATCACCTTGGCAATGTCAACAAAGGGGAGGAAGGGGATACGGGGAGGGCGGTAGAGGGTACAGAGGAGGATGGGACCGCGAGTGGTGCTTAACTTGATCGCGAGCATCTGCTCATAATGAAATTGATCAAGTATAGTTGCCTGGAGGGACTTCCTGGCCAAAATACAGACGCCCGAGTGCAAAGCAAGACCCCGACTCCAAGTATTGAAGCCTTGAATCTTGGGAAGAGAGTCGGGGGCTGGATCACCCATCGAAGTCAAACAAATGACATCAGGACCGTGTCTGGCAATTTCTAACAAGGTGCTGGTCCTTTGTGGGGCCCAGTGACGGACGTTCTGGTAGAACACACGTAAATCCAATCTATCCATAGGAATAGTTGTCTTCAGTGAGTCCTACTAGTTGGAGGGAGTTTTAAGAGGAAGCTTAGTTAGCCTTAGGGGCTTGGAGGGTAAGCACTTCGCTGTCGAAGGAGGAGGAGGATGCACTACCACTAGACTGGACAGTGTCTGGAATAGTGCTGGTGAAGGGGATTATGTCCCGCAGCGTCTCCTTTGTGAGTTTCGTCAGGTTCAACTTAGGCCTCCCAGTCGAGCTGGCTCGTGGTATGGCCACACGGCGCGGGAGCTCGGAGGAGGATTTGTTTGCCCCTGACGAGGAGGAGCGGGGGCTTAGGATTGGGGAGCGTGAACGGTTGCTACGTTGGTAGGATTCATGTCTGTATGCCCTGGACTTGGGGCGTGATAGCCTGGGGTTAGGTTTAGGTTCTTGCGCAGCCTTCTTGGGGCAGGTGGAGGAGGAGGAGGAGGTGGGGGAGGAGGAGGAGGAGGAGGAGGAGGAGGAGGAGGAGGGAGGGGGTGTGGAAACAGAGGGAGGGGGTGTGGAAACAGAGGGAGGGGGTGTGGAAACAGTGGGAGCGGTGGTGGGAGGGGTAGGGGCTGGGTGAGGATAGGATGGGTTGTTGGGACCAAAGGGAATTTTCCTGTCCGTTAAATACGGACAGGAAAATTCCGCAGTATTTCAGCACGTCGCCAATAAAAACCACCGAATAAATTGGGACGATGCTGAAATAATTTATAAATCCAAATGTAGTTTCAGAAGAAAAATAGTAGAATCCTCCTTAATAAATAATTTCCCAAATTATAACATTTCCCATGGTCAATGGTCACCAGACTGTATTTCTTCTTTTGCCATAAATAAAATGTTACCATCAACATTAACGGTGGACAAAAATCACCAAGGCCCATGCTACGCCGGTCATGTGACCTGAGCCACCAAGATGCGAGCATGCGTGCCGGGCGTGTTGACCTGAGCCTCGTCCCCTCATGTTACCTCACTGCTTTACTATAAATACACATTGTTCTGTACTTTGTAACTTATATCTGCCGAAGAGGATCACAGTAAGTGATCGAAATATACAGATCTCTATATCTTCGCTTATTCTTCTCCGAAAGTGGGTCATCAGTATTATATATATATATGTACATATATATATATATATACATATATATATACATATACATATATATATATATACATACATACATATATATATATATATATATATATATATATGCATATATATATATATATGTATACATATATATACATATACATATATATACACACATATATATATATATAAAAATATATATATATATGCATACATATATATACAAACATATATATATATATATATATACAGTATATATATATATATATATATATATATATGTATATATATATATATATATTGGTTGAAGTCAACTGCGCTGATAGATTTGACTATCTTCAAATGAGGGTTCTTCAGTTTATAAAAGGATTCTCTTTCTTCGTGGGTCAGATTATGAACGAAATCATCCATAGTGTTAAGAAAAAGAAACGCACTGATGTGTGCCGACAATTGTTATTCTTGAGGATGTAACAGTGTGAAACTGTTGAACAAATACACCGAAAACTTAATTTTTTTCGCCTCACCAGGAGGCTTCTTCAGGGTGAGAGGACTTCATGGTGAATCGAGAAGGTCTACTATTCGTGGAGTCGTGGAGAAGAATGAAGCAAGCTAGGTAGCTGAGATAGGATAGGTAAGATGGAGGAGAGGGGGGGGGAGGGGTGATTGGAGGGTATGTGTAACTAAAGAAGTAAAGAAGGAAATGGAAGGAAGTTAGAGTTACAATAGATGTGGGGCAGACCCACTTGTTAGTTTGATGTTGTTTTATTAATACTAATTTTTTTTTGCTCGTTGTGGAGCTAGTGCCTAGTTATTCGTGTAATGTGGTTGGAGGCTGGTCCATCTTCCGCAGGATTGGGTCGTCTTTCTTCCTTTGAGTTGTTATGATTGTTGTTGGCTGCTTTTTTGTTATTTTTTCTTATGTATACGACTATTTCTTGCCTATTTTTAGGTTTTGAATTCTTTTGGGGGTATGTATTTTTTTTTTTTTTATTCGTGATGGTGGGGAGGATCTTGATTTCTACACGTTGTATTAATTTTGTTTTTTCAATGAGTATGATTTTTTCTCCCCATTGGGATGACGACTAGTGATTTTTTTTATACTTATTTATTTATACATTTACAATGTTAGGGGAGGGTAGTGACTCCTATTGCCATACTTATTGATTTTGTATGATATCACGTGCGATTGGTTTCGCACGTGTTATCATTTTTAATAACAATAGTTATAATAATAACAATGCTAGTAATAATAGTAGTTATATTGTTAGTTGGGTTAGTATGGTTAGTAGAACAATGAAGGATAAAGTGGTGTATTTTTGTGTTTATTTGTGTTTAAAGTATGTATTTAGGTTCGGGTGGGGGGCCGTCTTCTGTGTCTATGTTTTCGCTGTTTTGTACTAATTCTGGGTTTATGATTGTAAGTCTGTTCCATGTTCTGTAAGCTAGTCTGTGGAGTCTTGTGTTAAGTGGTTCGAGTTTATGTTGTGTGTGTAGTTCTTCTATTGTGTTAAGGATGGGGTTATGGAGTGTGTGGCGAATCGTAGTGTTTTGTTTTGTGTTGACTGTAGTTTTTGGAGTTGGCTTGGTTTTAATGTAATAGTTGTTATTGTTATGTATTCTGGTTGAGGTCGTATGAGTACTTTGTATAGCCTTAATATTAGTTTGGTGTCTAGGTTTCTGAATCGTCTTAGTGTCTGTAATGTTTTTTCTGCTTGTAGTTTCCTGTTGTTTGTGTGTGTTTGTAGACCTCTGTTTCCAAGTGTTAGTCCTAGTATTTTTATGTTTCTTTGTTTGTGTATATGTGTGTCTCCTATCCATATTTCTGCTAGTTTCTGTATTGATATGTTTAGTAGTTGGAATTTTGATGTGTTTGTTTGTATTTTCCATTGCTGTTCATATGTGTTTATTGTTTCTATTGTTCTGGTTGTTTTTAGTGCTAACATGTTTTTGCCTTTTTTGCTTAGGTATGTGATTATCTGTGTCAGGTCATCTGCAAATTGTACGTGTGTGACTCCGTGTGTCGGGTTGGGGGTGTCGTGTGTGTAGAGGTTGAATAGTGTTGGTGAAAGGATGCTTCCTTGGGGGATTCCACTGTATATGTTGAAGGGTCTTCCTGTATAATGGTGTATTCGTATTTGTGCTTGTCCGTTGTCGAGGTAATTGCAAAGTATCCTTGTTAGTATGTCTGGGAGGTGTGTTTGGTGTATTTTGTATTTAAGTCCTGTGTGCCATATTTTGTCAAATGCTTTTGTTATGTCTCGTGATACTATGTTACATCCGTGGTTGTGTCGTTGGCTTATGACTATTGTTTCGTATAGTGTGGCTATGGCTGTGTGTGTTCCTCTTCTTCTTGTGAATCCATGTTGGTTTTCGTTTATTAGGTTGTTATTGTGTGAGTGTTTGACTAGTCTTTGTAGTATGAGTTTTTCTAGTATTTTTCCTTGGACTTCGAGTAGTGATATTGGTCTGTAGTTGTTTATGTATGTGAGTTTTTTTCCGTGTTTGGGTAAAAATGTTAGTGTAGCTGTTTTGAATGTGTCGGGGGAGTATCTCATACTGAATATTTCATTGGAGATTTCTGTGAGTAGTTGTAGTGTTGAGTCTGGAATGTTGGTTAATGTTATTTTGTTTACTTGTGATTGTCCGGGTGTTTTGTCTTTGAAGTTCTTTATTATTTGTTTGATGTTAGTTAGTGTAAAGGGTTTGTGAGTGTGTTGTCTGGGTCGAGTCGTCTCATGTCAGCTAAGTTGATAGGGGTAATGTCGTCTTGTATTTCTTGTACTTGTGTTGTGATTGTTCTTTCGTGTTCCATATAAAATGTTGCGTTTTCTGCTGGTGTGATTCTGAATATGTTTCTCCAGTGCTGTCTGAATATGTGTTCTTTGTCTTTGTGCATCTTGTGGTTGTTGTGTATGATGTAAGGGGTGGTGCTAGTAGGTATTCCTGTTAGTCGTTTAATTTGTGTCCAGAAGTATTTGGTGTCGTTGTATTGTAGGTTTATTTTTCGTATTTCATTGTTCCAGCGTTCGTCGTATAGTTGTTTGTCCTCTTCTAGTAGTTGATTTTGGATGTCGCGTAGTGCTTGTTTTGCTTGTGGTGTCCATGTGCCGTTATTTTGTGCTTGTGTTTGTAGCTGTTGATATTGCCATTGTAGTAGTATTAATGTATCTGAATGTCTTGGGTGAGGTAGAATTTTATGCTTTGTTTTGGGAATGTGTTTGTCCATGGGTTGTTGTATCATAGTGTACCATGTGTTGAGTTTGTCGTCAATGTATTGTTTATTACGTGTTGTTCTCTGTCTTTGTCATATTTCGTTATTTCTGTTTAGTGTGTTCTTGAATCCTATACAGTCTGCTTTGTGGCATGTGTATCTTTCTGGTGTAGGTATTGTTATGGATTTTGTTGCCAGTGTTAAGTGTATTGGGATGTGGTCTGATGTTGTTAGTTGTCCTGGTGTGATTCTGTAGTTTAAGTGATGATGTCTGTTTGTTAGCATTATGTCTGATGTTCCTTGTCCGTTGTGTGTAATGCAGGTGGGAAAGTCTGGCCCTAAGTGTGTTAAGTGTCCTCTTTGTATAAGTTTTGCTATCTGTCTTCCTGTGGTGTTCGCGTTGTTGTGTCCTAGTGTGTGATGTTTGGCGTTCATGTCTCCTAATATGTATACTAGTAGTCTTTTTCTTGTTAGTCTTAGTATGTCATCTATAGGGAAGAGGGGGCGTCTGGGGGGTAAGTATAGAGTTATTATGGGTCCTTGGTTTGTGTCAATTTTGAGTGCTAGTATTTCGCCCTGAAAGTCGTCTAGTATTTTGTGTTTGGTGTTATGTTTAATGGCTATTGCTATGCCTCCTTGTGCTTGATTAGAGTCGTTTCGTCGGTGTACTGTGTAATTGTGTATTTTCAGTCTTTCGGGTGTACCTATCGAGTTCAAAAGTATTATGTCTGGTGTTGTTATGTTGTATATGTTACAAAGTTCTTTTCTTCTGTCGAATGTCCACTGTATTATGTTGTGTTGTATGATGTGTATTTGTTCCATAATGTTGAGGTAGAAGTGTGTAGTTGTGTGTCCAGTGTGGTTCGTGTTCTTTGTTCTTGTTGTGGAGGTCGAGGTGTCCTTGTTTGAGATTCTTGAATTCTTTTTTCGTTTATTAGCTGTATGGGGTAGTTGGTTAAGTTGATTTTGTCTTCGGCTATTTTCTCTATTATGTCTTTTTCCTGCTGTGGTGATGTGTATATTATTTTCATTTTTTGGGTGTTGAGTGTTTTGAGTGTGTCGTGTGTGGGGTCTGCTGGTATCTGTTCTGTTACTGGTGCTACAATTTGAAGTCCCAGGTTGTTTGGTCTTTGTTTTTGTGGGGGGATTAGTGTCTTCGTTGGGTGATGCAGGTCTTTTGAGGGTTTGCTCTGTTGTCTCCATGGGTTCTGTGGTTTGTGTGTTGTTAGGTGTTATAGTGGGTTGTGTTTGGTTTTTAAGTGCCTTTGCTAATAGGGTTGTGTTGATGGCTTGGGGAGGGATAATGACTGTAGGGAGGACGTTGGCTTTGAATATGGTGTTGAGTGTGGTTTGGAATGAGCCTGGGTCTTCTGTATTCATGAGTGTAGCTAGTGTGATGGCTGTGTTTATTGTTGTCATGTGGTGAAGTGCTGTGGTCGTGGTTGTTGGTGTAGGGAGGAGGGCAGGTTTTGATTGTGTGTCAGTGGCATATGTTTGTGTGTTGGTGTGTGTCTGTTGGTTTGTCTGATTGGTGATTTCCTTGCCTTTCTCTTTTTTCTTTGGGCACCGCATTGCTACAGCTGGGTGGTCCCCTTGATAGAGGAAGCACTTGGCTAATACACAGGTGCATTTGTCTTGTCTGCGTTCCGTGGATGCGCAGTTTGAACAGATCATGTATGAGATTGGGTGTGGGAATTGTTTGTGTGTGTTCAAGTGAGTAGCAGTTAGTGCATTGTGGAATGTATGTATATGTTTCCTGTCTGAGTGTATGTGTGGGGAATGATTGCGAGAATATCTTGAGTCCCTTCAGGATGCAGTCTTTAACCATTTGTGTGGATTCAAATTTGATTTTGAGTACAGTCTTAGTGCGTGGAAGTATGATTACGTGTGTGTTCGTGTTCAGTCTTTCTATTTCTGCCTTTATTTCTTCATGTGTGTGATCTGTGACATATGGGTCGACGTGTGTTATTACAAGTGTTCTATGTGCGTTGAGTTCTGGTGGGTCTAGTATTTCGTAGCCATTGGTGTTGAAAAAGGTCTTGGTGTTCTTTTGACAGTGTTTCTGTGGTTGTGTTGTCCGTGATGAGTATGTATGCGATGTGTAGTGTAATGATTTTGTGTATGTAAATGTTCTTTTTAGCCAGAGTGTCCCATAGTTCTTTGGTTCGTTGTCTGCCGGTGGGACGTAAGTCCCGGATCCTAACTCGACCCATTGCGCCAAGCGCAATGGGTTAGATGTCTTTGTGTCCTAGTGTTTGTGTTGATGTTATGCGTGTTGGGTAAGGGGGTGGTGATTGTAGAGCGATTGTTGTAGGGGCGGGTGGCGGGGCGATGGGGATAGTGGAACGGGTTAGCGGAAGGAATGAAAAGCGTAAGCATACACTGACACTGTGCGAGCGTTAAACGGGGCTGAATCTCGATGTGGGAGGTGAGTCTCAACACGGGAGATTGAGGGGGTCAGCTTCAGTCTCCTGGTGAGGCGAAAAAACTTAAGTTTTCGGTGTATTTGTTCAACAGTTTCACACTGTTACATTCTCAAGAATAACAATTGTCGGCACACATCAGCGCGATTCTTTTTCTTAACACTAAGGATGATTTCGTTCATAATCTGAACTACGAAAAAAATAATCCTTTTATAAACTGAAGAACCTTCATTTGGAGATAGTCGAATCTATCAGCGCAGTTGACTTCGATCAAAATTGCCTTCGCGAGAACCTGTGCCCCAGAAATATATATTCATATATATATATATATATATATATATATATATATATATATATATATATATATATATATATGTATATATACATGGAGTCACCGCAATTCGGCGGTCTATCATCGGTCGAACCTGGGTTCTGTCGAATCATGATGCAGTTTTTCCCATATGAATATATTGTAATTAGGGGGGAGAGGGACCGACCTCCAGCCCAGACCCCCCCAAAATATCACTATGACCTCTAAAAAACACTAACTTAGACTAAATCAGTAATATTAAAGGCTTCATGTTTATCTAATTTTGTTTATTAAACACATTAAGCTGCTGTACAGTAAATTTTTGGTGGTGGATGTTGTGGCCTGCAAGTCCTCCTACACTGACAAGGCACGCTCCTGCACGAGCCCCATGCTGATCGGCATCTTGCGCTGTGTCCTGTCCTCTATCCACTTGATCAACATGTCCTCCATCGTGTCGAGACGGGAGTCCCTTGAGCCACGGAGAACAAGGGAAGTCGTGGAAGATGCTGATGCAGCGGCCTGGCGGTACTTGTCTCTGTTCTTCCAAGTCGTTGACACTGTTGATCTCGGGACACCCATTTCCACTGCAACGGCAGAATGAGCCATACCTGCCTCACACTTTCTTATAAGCTCAAGCTTATCTTTGAAAGGCAGGAAAGTGTGTTTCTTAGGGGTGGGGCCGGAGGTGGATTTGCGCGGCATGGTGGTGGAACAGCGGAGCGTGGCTTGCCTCGACGATGGCTGGGGCGAGAGTGAGACAGAGTGGCGCATCGGGAGTGGCGGCAAATTCGACCGGGTGCGTGGCGCGCGAGATTTGAATGTCGAATTGTCGAGTCTGGCTGTCGAACCTTGAGGGTTGGGTATAAATTAGCTACTGTCGAATTTGCGATAATTCGAATTGCGAACGGTCGAATTGCGGTGACCCCCTGTATACATATACATATATATATATATATATATATATATACATATATATATATATATACATCTATATATGTAAATATATATATATATATATATACATACATACATATATGTATGTATATATATAAACACATATAATATATATATATATATATATTTGTATATATATACATATATATATATATATATATACATATACATATATATATACATATATATATAAATATATATATGTATACATATATATACACATATTTATACATATACATATATATACATATATATATATATATGTATATATATATGTATATATATATACATATATATACACATACACACACACATATGTGTATATATATATAAATATATATATATATACATATATATACATATATGTACATATATATACATATATATATATATGTATATATATATACATATATGTATATATATATATATATATATATATATACATATATATATATATATATATATATATATATCTGTATATATATATATATATGCCAGCTATCACATCAGCGGGTTACAAAAATGCAAAATAATCACAGGGGGGGGGGATCTTGTAAACAGTAAGTACTTTCGTATATTACATCTTCAGACTCTGAAGATGTAATATACGGAAGTGCTGTCTACAAGTTTCCCTTTTCCTGTTGTTATTTTTCATATATATATATATATATATATATATATATATATATATATACATGTATATATATGTATGTGTATATACATAAATGTATATATATATATATATGTATATCTATGTATATATATATATATATATATATTTATATTTATGTTTACATATATGTATATATTTATATATATATATATATATATGTATATATACATATATATATTGAATGAAATGGCAAGCTTGTTGTGACAAAGCTTTTTGTCAATCTTCTCTCTTTCGTAAGGAAACTTTGCCTTCCATAGGCAGGAGTCTGAGTAATTCGCCGTATGCCATGATATAGAAATAGGCAAAGTCGAAAGCCAAAACGCGTTTTCGCACCTCCTGGTGCTTCTTCAGTGGCAATTGAAGTAATGAAGAATCTATGAATATCAGCAACTTTTATATCCGGAAGGTGGATGGTGATTGGCTGGATTGCTGCGGGTTACATATATATGTATGTATGTATATATAGATGTATATATATATATATATATATATATATGTATATACATATATATATATATATATGTATATATATATATATATTTATATATATATATATATATATATTAGGGTGTTTCACAGTTATAGGGGTGAAAATTCAGATTCAACTGAGAATTATGAGCAACCTTTTATTTTGTTCCTTTTAACTAAAAAATCAAATGAGAAAATTTTGAAGAGCATCGGCCAATGGTATCATGTCGCGCAATTCATTTCAAGTTTTTCACGAGGCAGGATTTGGTCCGACGGGGGGAATTCCCTGCGGTGGGCTTCGAGTACCTGAAGAAGGAACTGAAGTTGGTCTTCTTCCTTGGTCCTTCCACTCTTCGTGAATTCCTGGACCAGAGCCACCCCACGCTCCGCTGCATCGTTGGTTACAACCAGCCCTTCAACTCGTTGCAGACCAGCTTGATAGGAATGGTTATCTTTCCAATTTGCCGGGTCCTCGTCAAAAAAACTTGTGTCGATGTTCATGAGTTCAAAGAATCTCTTGGTATTTTTAGTTGCAAAGGAGGCCACGGTCTTGTCTTTCATTCCATTAGGATGAGTCCTAATACGGGGAGAAGTCTCTTCGGATCCGTCGTTTGTGACGAACAATTCCTTCTCCTGAAGAGACAGTTCTTCATCAAAGAGTGCCATACCAACGTTAATCTCAGACAGATACCAGAGATGGCGTGCCAGCGTCTTCGTCCCTGCCTTCCTGACGATCTCGTTGTCTTCCTCTTCCAGAGCCTTGAAAATGGCGATGTCAACGGGGAGCACTGACGGCTGAACGTGCCAAGAACCAGGCACGAACGTAATGCTTGGCAAGAAAAATGCAGAAGTCACTCAGATTCTCCAGAATGCCCGATCATGCTACACGGGAGGACAAGGGTCTTTGTTGTCGATGCTGAGAGAACTGGGGAAGGAAGATCCACATCTTCAAGCCATATATGGCCCGCGCCATCCATCGTGCTCGATGAACAGCCCCGGGTTTTCGAAAGGTGATGCTTTGGCAGCCATGTGGCACCCCTCGAAGAAAGACAATGACCAACTCAAGGAGCACTCTGTAGTCGTCGTGCGGATGATTAAAGTGTAGCTGATTTTGGCAGAAATTGAGGACATCACTGGCCCACGATGTACTTCGAATTGCATCTTCGGCTGTCCGATAGTCTGTTTTATCCACAGAAGGCCAAAACTCTTCAAATTGCTGAAAAATTGTGATATCAGGGCTCCGTGACACCTCTGGAACAAACGCAGAGAAGACCGCTTCTAGTAGAAGCTCCAAAACATGATGTCGACAAGCTAGATTCAAGAGATCACGTCCTAGGATCTGCTGCAGACGCAGACAGACACCGCCTTTGGGACCGGTGTTAGTGGTGGCTGTCGGCTCAGCTTTACCATCGGTGACCAGAGCAGCAAGCAGCTTGAGAATTCCTTCTCCAGAAACAAGAATAGGAAGGCGATCCACTACTTCTCCATTAGTTAGTGCGGGCATCAACTTCCCATCCCAGTGGACAGTCTGGGATGGGAAGTTGGAGAGAAAGACTCCTTGATTTCGGCGGCTCTTTCATCACGAAAGAGGAGTGAACACGTTTTGCCTCCATGAGTTCTGTATAGGTACTGACTTCTGTAGTTCTGCGAGATATAGGAACACCAACTAGTCGATTACATAACATGGTGTAGTCAACAAACATGCCATTCATGATGTAAGATCTTGGGGTATTGCATTCATAAATATTAATGTATTTAATAATTCGTTCTAGGAGTGATATACTTCTATATGTATTAATAAATGTTTGAGATTTAGATAAATAATGATAAATACGTACCCTTAAAATGTTGTGTGCATTTCACAGAGATGAACAACTCACTGTTGTACAAGATAGGAGTGAACACGTTATGCCTCCATGAGTTCTGTATAGGTACTGACTTCTGTAGCTCTGCGCGACATCAAGATGTGAACTTTACAGTATAAATTTTTGCTAAAATAGTTTTCTGATGAAAACGAACGAAATGAGAGTTTGCTCATAAAAATCCAACAAGTTTCATTTTTTTGAAACACCCTAATATATATATATATATATATATATATATATATGTATATATATATATATATATATATATATACACCCACACCCACCCACACCCACCCACACACACACACCCACTCACCCACACACACACACACACACACACACACACACACACACACACACACACACACACACACACACACACACACACACACACACACACACACACACACACACACACACACACACACACACACACACACACACACACACACATATATATATATATATATACATAAATATATATATACATATATATATATATACATATATATATATATATATATATATATAGACACCAAGGACTACTATTACACTTGACGTGCGCACCCAGATTCCTGGCTGCGCTAGCGGAGGCCATTGCTTTCTTTGTAACACAACATTTTATATTGGACAAATATATCAAAACTAGAAACCTAACATTGTATATAGGACAAATATATCAACTATTGACTTATTCAATGCAGTATAAGTTAATATAAACTTTTATAGTGAAATAAGAAACTATTCTTAAGGCACTGATATGCTTTGAAATGTCAATTTTAGCCAGACTTAACAGGTATTATTGTATGAGGTTAGTGGACACCAGGGTTGGCGATTTTTTTTATTTAAACCAGATTTATTTGATATAAATAGATTTTTTATAGATTTTAAATATTATGGGATTGCTATCTGATATGCGATCTGATTGCTAAAGGACATTTTTAGCATATCAATATAAGGAGCAGTGTTATACAGACTAGCCACAAGTATACAAGGAACGGTATAAGCCTACATGTGATATATATCACTGTGCAGCCCACAACAAGTTTCAACAAGATTCTTGTTGAAACTTGTTCTAGGTAAGCAGCTTCTCACTGAGTTAGTTGCTGCTTTGGAATCAACCAGGAAGGATGTCTTCTGGACCTGCCAGAATGATTCCTTCAGGCAGAAAAAAAATCCTGTCTGGAATTATTTTGAAAAACTACCAACAACTTCTGGCAATGGGTACCGAGCTAAATGCAAAGACTGCAGCCTAGAACTACAGGGCATTGTGTCAAGATTAAAATCTCACAGATATAAATGCCAAGGTCAGCCACAGCACAGACAAGAAGAAATTGATGACCCAGGTAAATAATTTTACTTGTATTGTGTGCATTTCTCCCTTTTCATACGCAACTATATAAATTTGGTGAACAATGGAGAGCATGTGCAATAAAAATCTGAAGGCCTAAAGAGATGATACTTCAACTTCATTACTTTTAAATTTGGGTAATGACTATATCACTATAATATACTATATTCACTCAACTTTGGGGTAGGCTAAATGATTGTTATTCATTTCATTCAACATTGTATAATATATTTCATAGGTTCCATTGGAATTCAGCCCACATGGGATTCAGCCCAAAGGGATTTAGCCTAACCTAACCCAACTAACCATTATTTTTAGTGAATTTAAAAGTGGACTGAATCCTGTGTGGGCTGAATTCCAAGCCCACCTATTTCATATCCTGTTAATTATCTCCAAATAATTTAGTGGCTTGTGTGAATATGATTATTATCTAAAAAAATAACTGCTGTACTCAAAAGTAGCCTAAATCACACTGTATTCATTCATTCATTTATTCATTTATAAATCATTCAATATGCTAAAATTTTCTGTTTCCATTTCAGAATCTGTATCAACAGGTTCAATTCCTTCATCATCGGCTCCACTTGAGTTATGTGCAAACCTGACTCCACCATTAAAAATGTCACTATCAGACTCCTCCACAGGCGCCACTTTTTCTAAATAATTTTCATCTAAAAGAAAGTCATCAACATCTCTGGACAGATTTATCATAAAAAACTTCAGCCTCTCAAAAGGAAAATCTCGACAAAGAAGTTGCAAGAATGATATTTGCTACAAATTCACCATTTCGTCTTGTTCAGCATCCTCAGTTTCTCAAGATGGTTCAGAACCTGAGGCCAGGTTATAGTCCTCCATCCAGAAAAGATATTGCTGATAAGTAATTGGATCTTGTGTATGAAAAGGAATATAAAAAGTGTGCAGATGACCCGAATAATGATACTGTATGTCTTTCAATTGATGGGTGGTCTAACATCCATAATGAGCCCATAATATGTGTCACTCTAACAACATCCACTTGTCAGATATATTTAGTTGACACAATAGACACATCAGGGAAACCTCACACTGCTGAATATCTTCTACAACTTGTACAAAATTCGATCAAGAAGGCTGAACAAGATTTTGGTTGTCAAATTGGAAGTGTTGTGACAGACAATGCAGCAAATGTCACCAAGATGAGAAAACTCTTGGAGGAATCGAGTGAACCTGAGCATACCGTCCTCACATACGGCTAATACCGTTCCTTGTATACATATGGCAAGTCTATATAACACTGCTCCCTATATTGATATGTTAAAAATGTCCTTTAGTAATCAGATCGCATATCAGATAGCAATCCCACAGTATTCAAAATCTATAAGAAAAATCTATTTAAATCAAATAATCTTTTATATATAAAAAAAAAAAAAAAAAAAGCCAACCCTGGTGTCCACTAGCCTCATACAATAATACCTGTTAAGTCCGGCTAAAATTGGAATTTCAAAGCATATCAGTGCCTTAAAAATAGTTTCTTATTTCACTATAAAAGTTTACATTAACTTATACTGCATTGAATAAGTCAATAGTTGATATATTTGTCCTATATACAATGTTAGGTTTCTAGTTTTGATATATTTGTCCAATATAAAATGTTAGGTTGCAAAGAAAGCAATGGCCTCCGCTAGCAGAGCCAGGGATCTGGGTGCGCACGTCCTGTGTAATAGTAGTCCTTGATATATACATATACATATACATATATATATATATATACATATATATATATATATATATATACACACACACACATATATATATATATATGATTTGCTAAAAATGTCCTTTAGTAATCAGATCGCATATCAGATAGCAATCCCACAGTATTCAAAATCTATAAGAAAAATCTATTTAAATCAAATAATTTTTATATATATATATAAAAAAAAAAAAAAAAAAAAAAAAAAAAAAAACCTGGTGTCCACTAGCCTCATACAATAATACCTGTTAAGTCCGGCTAAAATTGGAATTTCAAAGCATATCAGTGCTTTAAAAATAGTTTCTTATTTCACTATAAAAGTTTACATTAACTTATACTGCATTGAATAAGTCAATAGTTGATATATTTGTCCTATATACAATGTTAGGTTTCTTGTTTTTATATATTTGTTTAATATAAAATGTTAGGTTGCAAAGAAAGCAATGGCCTCCGCTAGCAGAGCCAGGGATCTGGGTGCGCACGTCCTGTGTAATAGTAGTCCTTGATATATACATATACATATATATATATATATATATATACATACATATATACACACACACACACACACACACACACACACATATATATATATATATGATTTAGGGAGAAATGTCAATGTAATGGTACTGGGAGACCTTAATGCCAGGGTAGGAAATGGCCCAATTGATGGAGTGGTTGGGAAATGTGGAGTTCCAGGAAAGAATCGTAGTGGAGAGTTGATGGTGGAAATGTGTCTAGAAAGAGAGTTGATGATAGCAAATACAATGTTTCGGAAGAAAGTCCAGCATAAGTACACATGGGAGAGGGTGGTGGATGGAAGGGTGGTAGATAGAGCGTTGATGGATTATGTAGTGGTAAATAGGATTATGATAGGAAGAGTTAAGGATGTACATGTGCTAAGGGGAGAGGGTGGGGAATATCAGATAATTTTTTGGTGGAAGGTAAGTTGAGAGTGGAGGATAGATGGAGAAAGAGGAAAGGGACAAAAGGTAGGGAGGTGCTTAGAGTGAACTCTTTAAATGAAAAGGAAAAGGAGAAGGAGTACAAGAAGAAGCTGAAGGAGGAGTGGGAGGGAGTGAAGGATAGAGTAGAGGTAGGTGTGGAGGAGGAATGGGGATGGTTCAAGGAGGGAGTCACAAAGTGTGCAAGGATGGTGTGTGGAACAAGAAGGACAGGAGGAAATAGAAGGAAGGGTAGTGAATGGTGGGATGAGGAAACAAAGAAGGTTGTAGAAGAGAAGAAGCGAGCTTTCACAGTTTGGTTACAAAATAGGACGAGGGAGTCATATGAGAGGTACAAAGAAAAGAAAAGAGAAGTAAAGCAAAAGGTAAAGGAAGCAAAGAGGAGAGCAGATGTGAAATGGGGTAAGAGTATGACAGAAAATTTTGAAAGTAATAAAAAGATGTTTTGGAAAGAAATTAAGAGAGGAAGAGGAGGCGAATCAAGTAGAGAAGAAAAGGTAAAAGGTGCAGATGGAGAGATGATAATGGAAGAGAAGGCAGTAAGGGGAAGATGGGCAGAATATTTTAGGGAGTTGCTAAATGTGAAGGAGGATAGGGAGGGAAAGATAGTTGCAGTGGGAAATGCTAAGAAAATGAGAGTGATGAGTGAGGAAAATGGAGGAGAAATAAGGAAGGATGAAGTGAAGGCAGTCGTTAAGATAATGAAAGCAGGTAAGGCACCTGGTCTGGATGGATGCCATGCAGAATGTCTAAAAAGTGGAGGTACAGTGATGGTGGACTGGCTGGTGAGGTTATTTAATGTTTGCTGGAGAGAGGGTAGAGTGCCGGATGACTGGAGGAGTGCTTGTATAGTTCCACTTTACAAAGGAAAAGGGGGACAAGTGTGAATGTAGTTTCAGAGGGATTAGCTTGTTAAGTGTAGTTGGGAAGGGTTATGGGAGGATCTTGATTGAGAGGATTAGGAGAGGAACAGAGGGAGTAGTTGGTGAGGAACAGTGTGGATTTAGGACGGGTAGAGGTTGTGTAGATCAGATCTTTGTGGTAAGACAAATATGTGAGAAAGCTATAGGAAAGGGGAAGGATGATTTTTGGGCTTTTATGGATCTGGAAAAGGCTTACGATAGGGTAGACAGAAAGGCACTGTGGGAGGTTATGCAGATATATGGAATAGGAGGAAAACTTCTAGGAGCTGTCAAGAGTTTTTATGAGA
>NC_134799.1:49018702-49026202 GCF_046742065.1 Oratosquilla oratoria
ATATTCTTTTGAGAGTCATGAATGACTACTTCCTGTCCCTCTCAGTTGCTAATAGGAAAGTATTCTCCAGATTAAAGAATACAGTCTTGAAGATTGTTAAAGCAACTAGTGCAGTTGATTTCAACCAGAATATATATATATATATATATATATATATATATATATATATATATATATATATATATGTTGTGTATGTTTCTTATGACAGATTGAACATTTTTAGAAGCTCCGCCGTGGGATACGAACCCTGACCCGTGCGTCGAATATCACGAGGTCAAGACGTTAGCAACTATGCTACATGGTGATGGTTCAAAAGGACTGTACTAGTCCCCGACCACGCTTCACGTAACATTGGAAGATCTAATCTCAATTTCATCTAATCCCGTATTAGGCGAGCCTTCCGACAAGTTGTGTATGTTTCTTATGACAGATTGAACATTTTTAGAAGCTCCGCCGTGGGATACGAACCCTGACCCGTGCGTCGAATATCACGAGGTCAAGACGTTAGCAACTATGCTACATGGTGATGGTTCAAAAGGACTGTACTAGTCCCCGACCACGCTTCACGTAACATTGGAGGATCTAATCTCAATTTCATCTAATCCCGTATTAGGCGAGCCTTCCGACAAGTTGTGTATGTTTCTTATGACAGATTGAACATTTTTAGAAGCTCCGCCGTGGGATACGAACCCTGACCCGTGCGTCGAATATCACGAGGTCAAGACGTTAGCAACTATGCTACATGGTGATGGTTCAAAAGGACTGTACTAGTCCCCGACCACGCTTCACGTAACATTGGAAGATCTAATCTCAATTTCATCTAATCCCGTATTAGGCGAGCCTTCCGACAAGTTGTGTAAGTTTCTTATGACAGATTGAACATTTTTAGAAGCTCCGCCGTGGGATACGAACCAATGTTACGTGAAGCGTGGTCGGGGACTAGTACAGTCCTTTTGAACCATCACCATGTAGCATAGTTGCTAACGTCTTGACCTCGTGATATTCGACGCACGGGTCAGGGTTCGTATCCCACGGCGGAGCTTCTAAAAATGTTCAATCTGTCATAAGAAACATACACAACTTGTCGGAAGGCTCGCCTAATACGGGATTAGATGAAATTGAGATTAGATCTTCCAATGTTACGTGAAGCGTGGTCGGGGACTAGTACAGTCCTTTTGAACCATCACCATGTAGCATAGTTGCTAACGTCTTGACCTCGTGATATTCGACGCACGGGTCAGGGTTCGTATCCCACGGCGGAGCTTCTAAAAATGTTCAATCTGTCATAAGAAACATACACAACTTGTCGGAAGGCTCGCCTAATACGGGATTAGATGAAATTGAGATTAGATCTTCCAATGTTACGTGAAGCGTGGTCGGGGACTAGTACAGTCCTTTTGAACCATCACCATGTAGCATAGTTGCTAACGTCTTGACCTCGTGATATTCGACGCACGGGTCAGGGTTCGTATCCCACGGCGGAGCTTCTAAAAATGTTCAATCTGTCATAAGAAACATACACAACTTGTCGGAAGGCTCGCCTAATACGGGATTAGATGAAATTGAGATTAGATCTTCCAATGTTACGTGAAGCGTGGTCGGGGACTAGTACAGTCCTTTTGAACCATCACCATGTAGCATAGTTGCTAACGTCTTGACCTCGTGATATTCGACGCACGGGTCAGGGTTCGTATCCCACGGCGGAGCTTCTAAAAATATATATATATATATATATGTGTGTGTGTGTTTATTATTTTTTCTCTACATGTGATACTTCTGTTCCACAGCTGGGTCAATAGTTTTCTTATATCCATCCCTTCATGTTCCCAGATCTCATCAGTAGGCGACAAATGTAAAGACATCTACCTCTCTGCTCCAGAATTCCCCAGAAAAAAATAAGAAAATAAAGGAAGTAAAAAGTTTATCCATTTTCCATGCTTCGGAATTGTCTTTTTATCCCCTTACTTTTTCTTTTTAGTAAAAAAATGCGAGGAGCGTTTTATTTTTAGGATATCAGTGATACTATCACTGCTCATATAACTCTCTTCACAGTTTTTCGATTTTCTGAGATTCGTATGGTAACCTAAACATAAAGCTTCCTGTTCTCTCTTGCTCTCTAACAAAAATGAGTGAGCCACACGGTCTGTAATGCGAGGAACCTTTGCTCGGCCTGGCCTCCCCCGTGAAGTGCTCGTCATCATTTCTATCTGGCCCTTCCGCGTCATTGGAGACTAGGGAGGGCAGCAAAAACCTCGGCGAAGAGGACGTCCGTGTCCACAGAGGCCTTTGGGGTTCCCCAAATACCCGATACTGACACATTCCCTTGGGAATGACACACACACGCGCGCGCACACACACACACACACACACACACGGTGGCGCGGTTGGTAGAGTTTCCGTCTGTCACTACGACGGTCCGGGTTCGAATCCTGCCTAGGGCTGAAATAATTTCAGTATCGCTGCGCTTCGAGTCGTTACTCCAACTCGTGGGCGGGGTGATGTGCGTGTAAGGTCACAGCATTACCCATAGATCGGTCATACGAGCTCTGAGCTCTTTTCCGGGAGGGAAATAGCTGTCGATCACGAGTCCAACCCGTGATCCAAAGACCAAATGTGAATGTGAATCACACACACACACACGGGCGCGCGCGACTCGACGCGACGCTCCTTGTTTTGCCTTTAATAGGCAAAGGCAGATGGAAATACCAATTGAGCGAACAGGGTCACAGCGGAGACAAAACTTCGCTGGTTTTAACTTTTGGAGAACGTCAGGGAAGGAAAACAGTGGGTTTCACCTCCTAAGTCGCTCATGATGGGAAACAAGAAAAGATAAAGATTAATTTCTAGTTTGTTGACATCACAATAGAGGCAGAATACTGCTGGTTCCAACATTAAGAGAGAATCAGGGAGGGAAAATAATTATTTTCGTCACGACGCTAGATGAAAAGAATTGTCAATTGAATAGACAAAGGGAAAGCAAAGCTATTTAGGGTCACAGCAAAGGCAAAACATCGCTAGTTTCAACTTTTAGAGAAAGTCATGGAAGTAAAATAATTTATACACCTCCTAAGTCGCTCATGACAGGAAACAAGAGAAGATCAGAATTAATTTTTGGCAGGGAATTGCTCTGTTGATAAGACCTCTCGCAGGTCAGACTCAGGAGACGATTCGTGTGAAGTGATAACCCCTTTACCCTCTTTTGCCTCTATTACTTGCCTTATATACATTTGCATTGCATTATACTTGTATTTGTACTTAATACTTCTTTTGATACATATGTTCCTGACCTCTTTGTACTTAGTTAGTACCATATTGTATACGTGTCGTGTGCTTCGTATTTGAACGATACTTTCCTTATTCTTGTATTCATGTAACGGTCCCATTGACCCGACTGCCCATTCTCTTTTGTGTTTATTATTGCCTGTAGATATACTTTCATGTTATTAATAATTTCGTTTACTAGTGTTACCGCTAGTTTAATATTCCTTTCCTGGAATCTTCTTTGTTACTTTTACTTCTAGTCTTACGAATTATCTAGGCCCTGACCAGATAATTCAGTCCTACAGTGACTTCTAGAAGTGAGCTGGTTCTTAAGCACTTATCCGTTACAAGTAACGTCTCTTCACATAACCAGTCCGTCCGTAACAGTTGTCATCACAAAGTGTTGTCTTTTATTACTGTATTTATACTAATGATGGAAGGTTTCGAATGCTTCACACCCAAAATGGTAAGTCCACTGAAAAAAATTAATCAGTGTATTGCAGTGAATGAATTTGAAAAAGAAGATAAGTCTCAAGTTGGATACTCTACTATGGAAATAAGTGAATTTCTTACAGAGTTGAAAATATTTATAGATTTAATCTCCTGATATGAGGCTAGATTGCACGATCTAGAGCAAAATCTTGAACAAGAAAAGGAAACAAGCCTGTCTCAGAAAACAGAATGATAGATTGTGAAATGATAATGAAACTTTGACAAACGAGAGAAAAATCTTCTTAACACCATGGAGGATGAACAGGATAGACTGACGGCAAATGAGGATAGGAGAGATAGAATAATCTTTAAAGATATCATAAAGCAACAGGAAAGGACAGCCTAGAGGAGGGAATAGTTAGGGTCATAAGAAACGAGGATCTTTTGTTAGAGATGTTGTTAACAAGTCTAGATGCGTCTTACTCTTTGGATGCTAAGAAGAATACAAGACCTCATGGAATTTACGTCAAAAACAAGAAATGAAAATTATTAGAAAAATTACATCAACAACTCTAGGGAAGGACTTGGATGTAACAGACCAGACTGATATCATGCATAGGTTTGGCAAGTATAAGAGAAACTGCGCACGCAAAATGAAAATTAAGTTCAAGTTGCAAGACATGGCAAAAGAAGTAATCAGTAAGTCTTGGAAGTTAGCACGAGAAGGAAAGTTAAAAACATTTGGATTAGGAAAGATACCAACGAAGAGGAACGAGCAAAGACACGATAGCTCTAAGGCCGGCCACACACGTGCAGTTTAAACTGACAGTTACAACTGTTCAGTGATAACTGTCAGTTTAAACTGCACGTGTGTGGGTAACTCAGTATCACTGAGATACCCACACACGTGCAGTTTCAACTGACACTTACAACTGAACAGTTGTAACTGTCAGTTTAAACTGCACGTATGTGGCCGGCCTTAGAGGAAGCCAAAGTAAAAAATGATAGGAGGATCGAAGAAGAAATATATACAGTATATATATATATATATATATATATATATATATATATATACACACACACACACACACACACACACACACACACACACACACACACACACACATATATATATACCTTTTTATCAACCGTAATGCACTTTAATTCTAAGCCACCAACATCGGAATAACCGTGGAGGCACATGCAGAAATTGAAACGTGGTACGCTCGAGGAATCGAACCTACGGTAGGCACGTGACCAGTGGTGTAGTGACTTAGACCATTACACCATCTCTTGATGGTGTAATGGTCTAAGTCATGAATACCATAGAAATAATACAGAAATGTGAAACATTTCTTGACATTTACAACAGGGGAATGAATAAACATGTGCCAAAGATTAGAGAATGGAAGAAGCAGAAACAGGTTTGGTTTAACAAAAAGTGTGAGATTACGAAAAAGGCCAGGAACGCGACTTTAGAAAAATGAAAAAAAAAGGGAGCTTACAAACAAGCTAGAAATTACTATATAAGAATTCGAAGGCAGATTTTTTCTTTCGAAAGAGGTGTAGTAGATAAATGCAAAGATACCAAAACTATTTTACAAGTTTGTAAATTATAGATTAAGATAGAGGGAAGAAATCACTAAGTTAATTTGTGGGTGGTGAGGTCTTTGAAGAGGCTTCAGCTCAGGCAGAAATAATGAATGAATTTTTCCAATCGGCCTTCACAAAAGAGCACATTTTTTTTTTTTTTAATAGAAAAGTGAAGTGAGCAAAAAACCAGGTTTAGCAGATATAACTGTAGAAATGAAGGAAGTGCTCAATCTCTTCAGGACCTGACGGGATCTCAAACTGGATACTTAAAGAACGTAGGGAACAACTAGCGGGCAAGATTCACATTCTTATTACATGTTCATTAAAGGCATTGTGATGCTTGGTTGGAAAGGGGTAAGTGTGGTGGCAATTCACAAAAGTGGAAATAAGGAGACACCACTAAATTATTAACCAGCATCAACCAGCACAATAGCGAAATTATGTGAAAGGATTGTGAAAGATCGATGGACCAAATATCTTGAAAAGATAAACATTCAGACATACAGTCAGTTTGGCTTCAGACCTGGAAGGTCGTGCGTGTCAAACTTTTTAAGCTTGAGAGTGATTGATGCGCTGCAAGAGAGAGAGGGATGGGTGGACTGCGTGTACCTGGACCTAGAGAGGGCATTTGATAAAGTACCTAACAACCGACTTATGTGGAGACTGGAGTACGTTGGACGACTGAGTGGCAAACTTCTAGAATAGATGAAAGACTTTTTGAAGGAAGGATACATGAGAGTAGTAAAGTAGTAAAGGATAAGATGTCAAAATGGAGAGCAGTATCGAGCGGAGTTCCATAAGGTTCAATGTTTGCACAAATAATGTATTTCTTTTTTTTATGTCAACGGCATGATGGAAGGTACAACAAGCTATGCCAACATATTTGCAGATGATGCAAAAAAAAAAAAAAAAAAAAAAAAAGAGGATAGTAGACTATTGCAAAAAGAACTAAACACTATTTTTGCATATAACCAGGAATGAAAAATAAAGTTCAATAAAAAAGTACTGGAAATTGGCAATAGCGCCAAAAGGCCGTCCTTAAAATATTCCTTGGGAAGTGAATCCATTACAGAAGCAAAAGAGACTTGAGAATGTTTATAAAAGACAACCTGTCACCTGACAGACATATCAGCAGTTGGAGGAAAGACATACGGACTGCTGCAGAATATTAAAGTAGTGTTTCATTATATGGATGATGAAAAAACTCATCGAAACCCTGATGCGTCCAAGACTGGAATATGCGTCAGTAGTATGGTCCCCACACAGTGTGAAGGATATAAGCAAGATCAAGAGAATACAAAGGCCAGCAACCAAACTGGTCTCCAGCCTGGAAGATAAACCATACGAGGAAAGACTAAAAGTACTGGATCTACAAACTTTGAAAGATCGAAGAGAAAGAGATAATATGATTACAGTGTTCTAGTCACTATTGGGGATAGATTGCATTGACAGAAGAAATCTCCTGATTAAAGATGGGAGGGCTTCAAGAGGTTATGAGAGTAAATTAAAAAAAGACCACATGTCTAAAGTATGTGAAGAAATACAGTTTTCCATATAGATGTATGAATATGTGGAATAGCTTAGGATGTGATATACCCAAAACTCAAATAATACATGAGTTCAGATCTAAATATGATAACTGGAAATCAATGATATAGATTAAGTTGGAACTATACATAAATTTGAGTCAAGGTATGTTATAGAATTACAGAATAGGAGACGGGACCCAACGTGCATTTAATTAGGTAAATACAATTAGGTAAACACACACACACACACACACACACACACACACACACACACACACACACACACACACACACACACACACACACACACACACACACACACACACACACACACACACACACACACAAAGGGAATGTATTATAGAGAGCATCCAAATAATGTTTACAGACGCACGGTGCTTCTTTGGCTGTTGTCGATTTTATTCACATGAAATAAAGACATGGATTGACAGGATAATGACGGTTATTTCGCTGAACTCCTCTGACCCAGTTTTGATCTGGTTAACACCATAAAATATAATTCAGTCTATGGGAATCTCGGGCTGAAGGGATGCATATTCTGATATACTGTTTCTAAAAGCGCACTAATGAAAATAACAAATTCATTCATAAACTCATAGGCTAGGTAGATATGACAAAGGAGGGGCAAGGCCAATATAAACCAACTTGAAGCCACGGGCACGGA
>NC_134799.1:49036202-49053702 GCF_046742065.1 Oratosquilla oratoria
TTCGATCGGAAGGGGTTTCGACTTGGGAGTCGGCGGTCCCTTGGGCGCAGGTATCGCGCTAAATGAGTTATGGAACACAATTACACCAAAGGAAAGTGAATATTTGGTGTATGCATATGAAATAACACACACACACACACACACACACACACACACACACACACACACACACACACACACACACACACACACACACACACACACACACACACACACACACACATATATATATACAGTATATATATATATATATATATATATACATATATATATATATATGTATGTATATATATGTATATATATATATATATAAATATATGTATATATATATATATATTTATATTTCATTAAAATGAATGGCAAGCTTGTTATGACAGAGCTTCTTGTCGTATTTTTCTCTCTTTCTTAGAGTGATCTTGCCTTCTGTAGGCAGTAACCTTAATAAATCTCCGTATGTCATGTTGTGGAATAACATACATAATCTATAAATAAGCCAAAACGCGTTTTCACACCTCTTGGTGCTTCCTCAGTGGCAGGTACGAATCTAAGGGCTGGGCTGGTGTGTGTGGGTATATATGGGACAGGCTGTGGGATTTTGTCTAGTCGTCGGTGTGGGATTTTGTCTGGTCGTCGATGTGGGATTTTGTCTGGTTGGCGTCGCCGGAGCTCCGTGTCGTTCTGTAGGTTGGAGGGTGGCGTGCATCTGTGTTTTTTGTCTCATTTTCACTGGGGAATGATCTTCTCACACTTGGTAGGATTTTTAAGTCCTCGAGTTGGGTATTCATTCCCGGGGATAGATCCTTGATATACAAAGCCTCTAATATAGGTAAACGTCGTGGGTCTTTGTTGTGATCTATAATCTCCGTATTCTGGGTTAGGTCTTCTCTTCTTAATTTTGCCTGATGGACTTCGCTATGATGAGGAAATTAAATCAGCAAATGCATCAGACAATCCAGCGCAGAACGTTATAAAAATATATTACAAATCTTTCTTCTCCACTGCATACAAGGAGGATGAGAGAGTGATGCAACAAATCATAAAGAGAAACATCAAGCCCACTGAATCAAGCTCCAAAATTAATTTCATTATTTACTATCAAAACAAAAAAACCTCGAACCTACTCCTAAGGAAAAACAACAGGCAGATCGTCGATGAACTTCAAAAATCTCATGTCGTATATAGGTACACCTGCAAATATGGGAACTGTGCGACCCATCCTACTACCTATATCGGCATGACCACCATGAGGCTCTCGCGTCGTCTGTCATATCACCTAAACTCAGGAGCACCTAAAAATCATCATAGCGAAGTCCATCAGGCAAAATTAAGAAGAGAAGACCTAACCCAGAATACGGAGATTATAGATCACAACAAAGACCCACGACGTCTACCTATATTAGAGGCTTTGTATATCAAGGATCTATCCCCGGGAATGAATACCCAACTCGAGGACTTAAAAATCCTACCAAGTGTGAGAAGATCATTCCCCAGTGAAAATGAGACAAAAAACACAGATGCACGTCACCCTCCAACCTACAGAACGACACGGAGCTCCGGCGACGCCAACCAGACAAAATCCCACATCGACGACCAGACAAAATCCCACACCGACGACTAGACAAAATCCCACAGCCTGTCCCATATATACCCACACACACCAGCCCAGCCCTTAGATTCGTACCTGCCACTGAGGAAGCACCAAGAGGTGTGAAACGCGTTTTGGCTTATTTATAGATTATTTATGTTATTCCACAACATGACATACGGAGATTTATTAAGGTTACTGCCTACAGAAGGCAAGATCACTATAAGAAAGAGAGAAAAATACGACAAGAAGCTCTGTCATAACAAGCTTGCCATTCATTTCAATGAAGTATGCTTGAGGGAAAACCTCCTGCCCATTTACACTATGAATACATTTATATATATATCACTGTCCAGTAATGTCGTTACACATTAGTAATTGCACTAAAATCCCAATATTATTTGGATTTAAGAAAAGAAGGAAATAACGAATTTCCGTATATTTCGATCACTTGCTGTGATCCTCTTCAAGCGGAATACATAGACAAGAGAACATACATATCTTATATACAGATGAGAGAGGTAAAGTTAGGGAACATGGACAAGACATCTCATGTGGCATCTATATTGTTGCGCGGGTTCTGTGGCAAATCGTCCGCTTTTACAATATAAGGAAATAATTTATGAACTGCCAAGGTGGTTATGTAATCTGGTGACCATTGGCCTTTTGAGATCTTAAAATTCGGGAATTGTTTTATTAAGGGAGATTCAATAATTTTCCTTTTATAACTACATTTGGATTTGAAAATGGTTTTTGCCTTTTCCCAATTTATTCTGTGATTATTGTTGGCTACGTGTTGAAATACCGCGGAGTTATGTTGAGCATATTTTACTTAGTTTTTATGTTCTTTAATTCTCGTTTTTAATTCTCTGCCCGTTTGTCCCCAATACACTTCATCACAATCTGAGCAGGGTAATTTGTAAACTCCGGGATTTATGTCTTCTGTTGGTCTGTGATGAACGTTAACTACTTTTCTGAATAGATTGTTGGGATAACTGAAAATTATATTTACGTTATCTTTTGGCAACATTTGAGAGAATTTATTGATGGATTGGTTAAAAGGAAGTTTTAGGCAGTGTTTGTTCCATTTATGATATTGAGATGGATGGGAAGTGGATTTATGATAACTGGTTTTGGCCTTGCTTAAGGCTTTATTTGTAAACCAGTCTGGGTACCCTAATCTTTTTAACTGAGTTTTGATGATAGAAATCTCTAGTGCCCTTAGAAAAAGACCCGAAGCAACACTATATTTGATATTATCAGGATGGTTGCTCTAGAAGTGTACATAACTAGCGAATTTCTCAAATAGTTACGTTGGCGACAAGCGTGAAGGGATTCGTTCCGGTCCTTACTAATTCCACTGGGTGCAGCGGCCATGGGGTGTAAATGGGTGGTTAATGGGTGTAGTGAACGCCCTCCCCAATCTCGATAGTCAGGTTGACTATGAGTTCTCATGGTTTTATGCTGTCAAGTGGTCGAGCGGTCTAAGGCGAGTGTGTCTTGGGAGTTTACTTCCAGATGCAGCGGGTTCGAATCCCGTGCGCTACTGTCAAGGAGATTGTCTGATTGATGTCGCTGTTCACTAGCAAATTTCTCAAATAGTTACGTTGGCGACAAGCGTGAAGGGATTCGTTCCGGTCCTTACTACTCCCACTGTGTTTACGGGCAGTGTGTCACCGAATATGAGTAAACACTGTCCAAGCAGATCCAAGTCTTGGACATTAAACAACATGAAGAAAATGAAGATCTATACCTACAACGTAAGAACTCTCTCAGAATACCACAGGCTGGAGAGTTTAATGGAAGAACTAGACAACATCAAGTGGGACGTCGTAGGACTGAGCGAAGTCCGAGGAACGGAAGAAAAGCTGATACAATTAAAAGATGTTCACCACCTGTTCTACTATAGAGGCAAGGACAAAGAAAGATCTAGTGGAGTAGGATTCTTGATAAACTGAGAAGTTGGTGGTAACGTAGTCAAGTTCAGTAGTTTATCAGACAGGGTAGCTTAGATTGTGATTAGGTTGTGTAAAAAGTACACTCTAAAAATAGTTCAAGTTTGTGCACTAACTTCACAGAGTTCAGACGATGAAATTGAGTCCTTCTATGATCATGAATGGTAATGGATCATGAAAAAAGAAGATGGGAGATGAGTTGTGTATTGGGAAGTTTGGAATATGTGAGAGAAATGACAGAGGCAAGATGTTAGTCAATTTTGCAGAGAAGCACAACATGAGGATAATGAACACTTTCTTCCAAAAGCGTGTAGATCGCAAATGGACCTGAAGAAGTCCAAATAACACAAAAAAGAACGAAGTAAACTTCATATTAGAGACGAAAGCAAGAGCGTTAGCAATGTTACGGTCATAAATAAAGTCAACATAGGTAGTGACCACAGAATGGTAGGTTGCACAGCTAAATTCAATTTCAGAGGCAAGAGAAATAAACTAGTTTCCAAAAAGGAAATCGGCCTTGCAAAGATTAAGGATAATAATAAATTTCAGATAGAAATTAAAAATAAATTCGAAGCTCTAAAAACTAACAAGGACACCGTCGAAAACATGAATTTGAATTTAGTGAACATCGTTAGGGAATCAACAGAGAAAGTAGGAAGTACAAAAGTCATTAGAGAAAACAAATACTCCAAATCTGCAAATGGCTTTATTAAAAGAAGAAGGGCCATGCGGATTAAAAGCAAGAGAGACGAACTAGAAAAAATAGAACTAAACAAGCTTATCAACAAAAGGCAGAGGTTAGAGGTAAGAAAAACAAGGATGAAATAGAGGAAACTATTCGGAAAGGTAAAAGTATTAAAGGGACCGAACGCAGACATGCTTTAGAAAGAGAGTAAACGATACGTTTGAAAGATAGGAATGGAGAAATCATTAAATGTAGAGATAGAATGGTAAAAAGAGTAGAAGAATTTTACCAAGAGCTTTACTCGTCGAAGACCGTAGATGAGTCAGTAAATTCATCTGTAGAAGTTAGTAGTGTACCAGAGATTACAAAAGAAGACGTAGAATTTGTTGCAAAAATATGAAACTAGGAAAAGCACCTGGTGAAGATGGTATATCGATAGATCTCTTGAAAAACGCAGGGAAAGAAATTCATATTATGTTGGCTCAGTTGTATACTCAGTGCTTACGTCAAGAAAGCGTTCCTGAATCATGTAATGGTGACATATTTCTTGTGTATTGTACATACATATTTGTAATATTGTTTATTTATTATTATATATTTAATGTATTATTGTGAGAACCAAGTGTTCATGTTAAGCGTGTATGTTCTTCCCGCCAAATCTGAGCTTGTTGGCGTGGCTTGGCGTCGGAGTCAGTTTTGATTCTGCTTTCGAAGCGACCGCACGCTTGTTTTGTAGTGCTTTATCACATTGTGATTAATACAGTATTTTGCATTGTTGATATGGTTTCATTGGCCAACCCGTACAATCATGGTGCAATGCTATAGTGATTTTGCTTCATAAAAAAGGAGACCAAAAGTACCTTAGTAACTATCGACCGATTAGCTTGCTATCAAATGTATATAAAGTATTCCCCAAGATCTTTACAAATAGACTAAGTCAAGTTTTAGGTGGAAACCAATCGAGAGAACAGGCAGTCTTTAGGAGCGGATATTCGACTCTAGCCCATTGCAGGCGATAACTCAACTAATAAAAAAAAAAAAAACGACAGAATACAATATACCCCTCTGTTTAGCTTTTGTAGATTACGAGAAGGCCTTTGACTCGGTAGAACAAATAACAATACTAAACTCGTTAGACAAGCAAGGTACAAACGAACAGATCGTAAGGGTTTTAGAAAAGATTTATGCGAAAGGCACTGCTATAATTCGACTACATAAAGACAAAGAAATAGACTAAGTCAATTTTTAGATGGAAACCAACCGAGAGAACAGGCAGGCTTTAGGAGTAGATATTCCACTTTAGACCACTTGCAGGCGATGAACCAACTAATCGAAAAAACGCCAGAATACAAGATACCTCTTTGTTTAGCTTTTGTAGATTACGAGAAGACCTTTGACTCGGTAGAACAAATAACAATACTAAACTCATTAGGCAAAGAGGGTACAAACGAACAGATCGTAAGGGTTTTAGAAAATATTTATGCGAAAGGTACTGCTATAATTCGACTACAGTACATAAAGATACAGAAATAAACTAAGTCAATTTTTAGATGGAAACCAACCGAGAGAACAGGCAGGCTTTAGGAGCGGATATTCGACTCTAGACCATTGAGGGCGATGAACCAACTAATAAAAAAAAAAAGAAAAAAGAAAAAAAAAAAAAAAGAAAAAAAAAAAAAAAAAATAACGACAGACTACAATATACCTCTTTGTTTAGCTTTTGTAGATTACGAGAAGGCCTTTGACTCGGTAGAACAAATAACAATACTAAACTCGTTAGGCAAGCAGGGTACAAACGAACAGACCGTAAGGGTTTTAGAAAATATTTATGTGAAAGGTACTGCTATAATTTGATTACATAAAGATACAGAAAAGATCAAGATCGAGAAAGGAGTACGACAAGGCGATACCATTTTACCCAAATTATATATAGCTTGTTTGGAAGAAATTTCCAGAAGGTTGAGTTGGGAAAAGAAAGATTTGAAGATTAATGGCGAATATTTGAATCAACTAAGATTTGCGGATGACATTATTCTTATTCTAGAAAGAGCAGAAGACTTGCAAGATATGCTGAGTGATCGGAACAAAGAAAGTCTCAAAGTAGGTTTAAAATGAATAAGAGTCTTGAAGAAGTTGAATAGTATAATTATTTAGGCCAGATGGTGAAAATCACGAAAAATCATGAAAATGAATTAAAAAGACGCATTACAACTGGTTGGAAAGCGTTCGGTAAATATAATAAAATCTTGAGAGGCTGTCTGCCTTTATGTTTGAAACGTAAAGTTTACAATCAGTGCATTCTGCCAGTAATAATCTACGGGTGTGAAATCTGAAAACTGACGAAGGTGATGGAAATAAAGCTAAGGACTGCACAGAGGAGACTGGAGAGATCGATGATGGGAATAAGGCTGAGAGACCAAAAGTGAGCAAGTTGGTTGAGAGAGCAGACTAGAATGAAAGATATTGTGGAGGTGGTAAAAGAGAGGAAGTGGAATTTGGCAGGTAAGTTAGTGCGAAAGACTGATGAGCAATGAAGCAAGTGTATTACTGAGTGGACGCCGCGAGATGGGAAGCGTGGAAGAGAGAGACTAGACAGAATTTGAAGAGAGGAGATTGAAAAGTTTGCAGCAGTGACGTGGCAGAGGTTGGAACAGTCGTGTGAATCATGGAATACTATGAAGGAAACCTTTGTTGTGCGGTGGACTCAGGATGGCTGATTTGATTGATTAATTTATATATATATATATATATATATATATATATGTATATATATATGTATATATATATATATATAAGCCGCGGGCTTCGCCCTTCCCGGCTTCGCCGGGGGCTTGGCTGCGCAAACAGCGGCCCATGGCCGCAGCTTTCCGCGCTCTAATCTCTCGTTTTCCCCTTCGGCCTCGGCCTCGAGGCGGAACCCCAACACGGGATCCCCAGCACGAAGAAGAACGCGAAGAAGAACGCGAGGAAGAAGAACGCGAGGAAGAAGAACGCGAAGAAGAACGCGAAGTAGAATGCGAAGAAGAATTCGAAGAAGAACGCGAAGAAGAACGCAAGGAAGAAGAACGCGAGGAAGAAGAACGCGAGGAAGAAGAACGCGAGGAAGAAGAACGCGAGGAAGAACGCGAAGAAGAACGCGAAGAAGAATGCGAAGAAGAGGAACGCGAAGAAGAACGCGAAGAAGAACGCGAAGAAGAATGCGAAGAAGAACGCGAAGAAAAACGCGAAGAAGAACGCGAAGAAAAACGCGAAGAAGAAGAAGAAGAAGAAGAAGAAGAAGAAGAAGAAGAAGAAGAAGAAGAAGAAGAAGAAGAAGAAGAAAAAGAAGAAGAACGCAAAGAAGAAGAAGAACGCAAAGAACGCAAAGAAGAAGAAGAAGAAGAAGAAGAAGAAGAAGAAGAAGAAGAAGAACGCGAAGAAGAAGAAGAAGAAGAAGAAGAACGCGAAGAAGAACGCGAAGAACGCGAAGAGGAACGCGAAGAAGAAGAAGAAGAAGAAGAAGAAGAAGAAGAAGAAGAAGAAGAAGAATACCACCTGACCCCGACTTACCCAAGCGCTTTTTCAAGAATATTTTTAGGACAAAGTGTCACCGTAATACCACCTGTTCCCGACTTCCACAGCGTTTTTTTTAGAAGAATATTTTTATTTAGACTTATATATATATATATATATATATATATATATATATATATATATATATATATATACATATATATATACAGTAATCCCTCGTTACTCGCGGTTAATGTGTCCCAGGTGGACCACCCGCGAAAGGTGAAAATCCGCGAAATAGCGACAAAATATTCATTTTATTATTCACGTATATTTTAAACGTTTATGAACCCTCCCCATACTGATATTAAACCCCCCTATATCTGTATTACCTTTTCCTTTAATCTGTGTACTGTACAAAACTCTGTTACGTGAAGTGTACAGTACTTGAACCGTACACGGAAATATCGGTTGTTACACATCCCCTATATGTACTAACATATTGCAAAGTGGAAAAAATCATTAAGTTCATTTTGCTACATACAGTTTTAGTAACAACAATTGTTAAAATAAACATTTAAATTTTTTTCTCTCTCTCATACTATATGTACGAATAGTAAGGGGTTCTACTCACCATTGGTTTTGTCGTAATCTGGCTTAAATGATGACTATGACGATGAAGGCGACGGCGAAGGCGAAGGTTTTGTTGCTGGCGACTTTGTGCGGGTGAGGAACATGGTGATGGGGAGTTGCTGACGTTCTTTTTTCTTTGGTGCCAAAATCTTCTTGTAGGCAGTCATGGCACCGTCGATGAGGTTGCTGAAGTGCACAGCTCGGGTCATGTCGTCGTCCATCTCTTTTGCCCGTCGTTGCAGGTCCTTAGTAATATTGCACATGTCTTGCAAGCCTTCAAGAGTTAAGCTACGCTCTTCTATTTCTTCCTCTTGCGGGTTTTCGTCATCCTCTTCCTCACTCGCTGACTTTGTCATTTCAACGAGGTCCTTGTCGGTCACTGGCTCTGAGTGGCACTCAGTGAGGCCGTTGACATCTTCAGTAGTCATGTCATCGAAGCAGTCCTTCTGAAGACGTCTAGCCAATTTCACAACCTCATAAACCGCCGAGTGATGCACTTCGTCAGGAGTGAAGCCAGCATAATCATTCACAATTTGAGGCCACAACTTCTTCCACGAGGAATGAATTGTTTGGGGCTACATGTCAGGTAACGTTTGCTGGATATTCTTCAAGCACGAAGCTATTGTGAAAGTCCGTCAGTACGTCTTGAGTGTGAAGTCATCTTGGTCTTCTTCAACAGCTTCTATCAGGCCCTGCATGGTGGTCCGGGTGTAGAGCGCCTTAAAAGCCCGGTGACGCCTTGATCCATTGGCTGGATTAGTGCTGTGGTGTTTGGGGGGAAGAACTCGATCTGCACATAGTCATAATGCAGATCAGTTCCATGGCTTCCAGTACAATCCATCGGAAGAAGCACCCTAATGGGGAGGCCCCTTTCAGCTAAATACAGCTTAACCTGAGGGATGAAGCAGTTGATGAACCAGTCGTTTGTAAGGGCCTTCGTTATCCATGCCTTCGCATTGTACATCCAGTGGACGCGTAGGAGAGCCTTGTTCTTGTTTTTCAAGGCACGTGGATTCCTAGACTTATAAATAAGCCCGGGCTTGATCATAAAGCCTGCAGCATTCCCGCACATGATGAATGTCACGCGCTCTTTGTGGGCCTTAAACCCCGGCTTCTTTACCTCATCCATGAAGAGGAACGTGCGGGACGGCATCTTCCTCCAGAACAGACCCGTCTCGTCCATATTAAGTACTTGTTCGGGAAGATAGCCGCCCTCCTCAATAATCTGGGGGAATTCCTCCTCGAGGTAGCGTTGGGCTGCCGCTGTATCAGCAGAAGCAGCTTCACCGTACAGCGGAACACTCCGAAGGCCAAGTCTCTTTTGGAATTTCTCAAACCAGCCCTTGCTGGGAGAATCACTCGAAGTCCCTGGTTGGGGGTCGTCGATGTTCTCTTCTTCATCACCGTCGTCGTCAGGTCCAGCAGCAGTCACAAGGGTGTTATAAAGGCCTTTGCTTTTGTTTGGATCATGTTGGTATCCAAACCTACGTTCTTCTTCCTACAATCTGCAATCCACAATGCAAGAGCAGCTTCCATTTTTACGATGGTCTTATTGCGGGAAGTAACGACCCTTTTCGCTTCTTTGTTAAAAAATATCGATGCCGTCTGTCGTATTTTCTTCTCGTCTTTCTTTATGTAGCGAACGGTCGACTCGTTGATGCCGTAATGGCGGCCAACTGCGGCAGAACTTCTCCTTGCTTTTAACATATCGAGAAGTTCGACCTTTTCTGCTATCGTCATTAACTTTCTTTGCGCTTAGGCTGAGTAGCAGAGGCCTTAGAAGTTGCAGCACGTTTGGGAGCCATCGTAAGGGTTTTCACAAAGATAAAATTTCACTTCAAAAATCAAAAGTAAACATGCGGGAGGAACCGTGAGTCTCGGAACGCAGTGCACACAGGAGTGATGCGTAGCTTACCCTTCCCTCGCTGTCTCGCTTCTCGCGAATTTGGGGCGTATGGCGGGTATTTCCGCGAAATTTGAATTTATATATAATTTGAAAAACCTGCGATCTAGCTAACGCGCGAAACTTGCAGCGCGATTAAGCGAGGGATTATTGTACATACATATATGTATATACATACATACATACATACATACATACATATATATATATATATATATATATACATATATATATATATACATATATGTATATATATATGCATATATACATACATATATATATGTATATGCATAAATATATATATATATATATATATATATATATATTAAAACTTAAACCCACTCTCGGAGAAAGATAAGCTGAGATACAGAGTAAACCGTATATTTCGACCACTGACTGTGGTCCTCTTCAGCACTTACTGCTGAAGAGGACCACAGTCAGTGGTCGAAATATACGGTTTACTCTGTATCTCAGCTTATCTTTCTCCGAGAGTGGGTTTAAGTTTTATTTTATTCGTGTGTTACGACACCTACGTTACTTGATATATATATATATATATATATATATATATATATACATATATATATATATATATGTATATTTATATATCTATCTATCTATATATATTTACATATATATATATATGTATATATATATATATATATATATATATATATATACGTATACATATATATATGCGTAAGTAACCACTAGGAAAAGTAAACTAACGAAGCAGAGCGCTTTCGTATAATTACATCTTCAGTGCAGTTACAAAGAAGGAATTATAAAATGAAGAAACAAGGTACAGAATATATGACATAGTGAAGAGGGCATTCGGAGAGGTAGTGGAAGAAGTACACGTGACGGACGTTTGGACCGTCATGGTAACCAACAAGTGAAGATGTAATTATACGAATGCGCTCTGCTTCGTTAGTTTACTTTTCCTAATGGTTACTTACGTATTTGTGAATATATATATATATATATATATATATATATATATATATACATATATATATATATATATATATATATATATATATATATATATTTGTATATATATACATATGTTGGGCCTTATTGCAAGGCCCAACATAGGGTTCGTTTCAAATAAGATCTGGTAGCGTGGTGAAGGTTTGGCGGTCTTCGTGGAGGTCGAACGAAACACGTGGAGCCTGGCTCTAGCCTTTGGTCTTTCTCTCTTTATTTGTGAGAAATAAGGGTTTATATACAAGGTGCCGGCTAGGTTGCCGACGAGAACATCAGAACATAGGTGCTGGTTTTTCCGGCAAGGGCGGAAAGATAACATCTTAAAATCTAGCTGACTTTGAGAACAAGGTAAAAATACAGGAGGAGAATTAATATACAATGGAACAGAGGTTTCCCGGAGGGAACCTTGTATAATATTAAACTATCCTTTCGTGGCAAAATCTTCCTGGCTGTTTGGCACTCGAAAGAACAGATGTGTCGTTGGAGTCTCTGAGCTAGGCCTGCGAACTTAACCGCAAGACTGACCATAGGCCAACCTTATCGTGGGAACGTGGCGTCAGTGCCAACTCACTGTAGCTGCACTTCGATGCATCGCTTGTGATGCTGCTAGCATGTGTCGAGAAGATCTAGGAGACTTGTCGTAGATATGCCTTGTAGAGTGTGCAACAGGGGCTCGGCAACGCTCTTGTCGTCCGTCCCCGCGACGACTTCTTGAGCTGGAGGTCCACATAGGCTTGGTATACGAACTGTTTAGGGATAAATTAAGAAAAAAAAAGGGTGCCTAGGTGAAGGGGTTAACCTTCCCTGAATGGCAAGGGTGAAACTGCACAGGGTAGGAAAGAAGGACAGATCATGAACTGATTGTGTGGATCATGAATGATAATCATTTGTAAAATAGATACCTTGCTTTGTTTTGGGGCTACTGAGCGATTTATACCAATCTATTCCTGAGGCTATAACGAGGTGGAGGGATCGGTTGAGTGGTTGAGGTGTTTGTGTGTAGGGTCTCGGTCGTATGTGTTGGTTGTGGGGTGGGCGGTGAGGGAATGTCCTCCATATCGAGACCTCTGGGAACTATTTTTATATTATCCAAATGTAGGGTAGCCTCTGTGAGTTCTTTTAAGTTGAAGGCTTTTATCTTATTGTGCGGAAGTATGTCGGTGACCCGGAAAGGACCAAGGAATTTGGGTGCCAGTTTTGATGTGGGTTGGTGGTTGGTGTTGTATATAATGTCACCTACAGAAACTTTACAATCTCTAGAGTGAGCGTTCTTCAATCTAATCATGTCTTCCTTTGAAAGAGTCAGTGACTCATGTACTCTGCTGAAAAGGGTGTTGAAATTATTCAGCGTAACCTTGACATAGTCGGTGAAATCATACACAGGGGGTGGTTCTGACGTGAGGAGGTCGTACGGCAGTTTCTTGTCTGACCCGAACAAAACAAAATGGGGTGATTCTGAGATTGATCTATTGATTGCGCTGTTTATGCAGGCTTGTATCATGGGTATGTGTTCGTCCCAAGATGCGTGTATGTCTGTGGCAAGGTGTCTGAGAATGTTGAGTATTTTCCGATTTTGCCTTTCAACAAGTCCATTTGAGCTAGGGTGATAAGGTGTGGTGTTACATTTGGTAATGTTGAACTGTTTGCAGATGTTGGTGAGAATGTCGTTATTGAATTCAGTGCCGTTGTCGGAGATGAGTGTTTTTGGTGTGGTGTATGGGCAGATGACGTTATTGATAATTGTCCGAGCTACAGTCTTTGCTGTCTTGTCTGCTAAAGGCGAGAGGATGCAGAACCTAGAGAAATGGTCGATGCATACGAAAAGATATTGGTTTCCGTTTGAGGTGAGTGGGAGTTTCAGTAAGTCCATGGCAATGGTCTCAAAGGGTCTGGAAGGTGTTGGGTAATTGTATATCGGAACTTGACCGCTAATGTGACCTTTATGAGTTATGCATGAGTGGCATGCGTCTACGTAGGTATGTATGTCTTTACGCATGGTGGGCCAAAAATACTTTAGCCTTGCCTGAGAGAGACACTTGTCTTTTCCGCAGTGTGCTGCTAACGGTGAATCATGAATGATTTTGAGAACTTCTGGAACAAGACTTGTGGCGACTACTAGTTGTGTGACTGTGCGCTTCGGTTCGTTTTTGTTTGTGAGTAGAGTGGTGTGGTAGAGAACCTGGTCTATGATCGAGTAATTTTCCATGTTGGGAGGAAAATCGTCTGTGTTTGTGGTGTCACCTGACTTGAGATAGTGAATGACTCTTTTCCACAGGGGGTCTGTTGCTTGAGCGGCAATTATGCGTTCCCGCGTAATGTCAAGCGGCTCAAGTGTTTGCCGAATTGTTGCTACATTTCTACTGAGGGCGTCGGCAACAGTGTTCGACCGGCCTTTGACGTAGTAGAAGGTCGGCATGTACTCTTGTATAGTAAGAAACCATCTGGCTAGTTTTCCAGTTAAGTTCTTACCCTTAAAGAGGTGGAGAATGGGTTGGTGATCTGTGTGTACATGTATTTCATAGCCTAGAATGATGTCTTTGAAGTGTTTGAGTGCATAAATGACTGCAAGTGCTTCGATTTCCGTGACAGAGTAGTTTTGTTCGTGCTTGTTCAACGCGCGGCTGGCGTAAGCTATAGGTCTAAGTTTTGAGTCGTGTTCTTGCATGAGAACTGCGCCAAGTCCCTTGTATGAAGCATCTGTACATAGTGTGAAAGGTTTTGAGAAGTTTGGAAATGCCAGAACAGGGGCTGTTGTGAGTGCCTGTTTGAGCTTGTGGAAAGCGGTGTTGTGTTCAGACATCCAGGTAAAGGGAGTGTCCTTCTTGAGAAGGGCTGTTAATGGAGCTGCTATGCAAGCATAGCCTTCGATGAACCGTCTGTAGAACCCGGACAAGCCTAGAAAAGACTTTACATGTTCAATAGAGGTAGGGTTTGGAAAATCTAGCACAGCTCTAACCTTGTCCTGAGAGGTGATGACACCTTGAGAATTTATGACGTGTCCTAGGAAACGTATTTCCTTTTTGAGGAAGGAACACTTTTTGAGTTTGAGTTTGAGTCCTGCTGCTGCTAACCTTGAGAGGACCGTTTGAAGTGTGGAAAGGTGTTCTGTGAGAGACCTTGAGGCAATGATGATGTCATCTAGATAGATGAACACAGTCTTGCCTATGAGCCCTTCTAAAACTCGATACATCAGTCTGGTGAATACAGAGGGAGCAGAGACGAGTCCCATGGCCAACCTTTTGAAATGGTAGTGGCCCGTGTTGGTACTAAAAGCTGTTAGTGGTTTTGATTCATCATCAAGAGGTATTTGGAAATACCCTGACATCAGGTCGAGAGTTGAGAAAACCGCGTTGTGTTCACCTATGGAGTACAGTGTGTCCTGCAGGTGAGGGATCGGATATCGTTCCGGAATAGTGAGGTTGTTGAGCTCACGAAAATCTACAACAGGGCGAAAGGAGCCATCATGTTTTGGAACAACAAAGAGAGGAAAATTCCAAGGAGATAGACTGGGTTCTATAATGTCCTGGTCGAGCATGTCTGCAATGATGTTGTCAACAATGTTCCTTTTACTGTGAGGCAAACGGTATGCGGGTATGTACCGTGGTTTTGCATGCGGTTGAAGCGGTATGTGATGTTCTATTATGTCTGTGAGACCTAGTGGTTCACCTGGGAGTGCAATGGCATGTCTGCACGCGTTCATGAGCGTAAGGAGATCTGTTTGCGCTTCTGCGAAATCTAGCTCGTTTATGTGTTCAGCCTGGATGGGTTTCTGCGCATCCTGTTGTCCAGTGTTGATAGTGCATACGTGTTGCATGTTGTCTTGCTCGATTATGTGTACTGGAGCTGGGTACACGGTCACGTCACAAATGTTTGTGCCCTTGTTAATGTGAAGAGGCCCATTTGTATTGTTTGCTACGATGATTGTTGTGAGAGCATGTTTTGAGGTATGAACTAGTGCTGATAAAAGGGAAACACCAGATACGCGGCAGGTGTCCGCGCTGCAAAGAACATCAGAGTCGGGAGCCTTGAAGATACGCACCTTGAGTTTCGTGTACTCGCGTGGATAGAGTGTTTTCTCAGTGATGACGACTGCGTGAGATTTTGTGAGAGAGATCTGTGAAACCGTGGTGTATTTTGGTGAGAGCTCAGAGATGTCTGTGAACACGTTTTGTTTCTTGTGTGTGCGAGTCGATCTTGAAATTCGCGCTGACAGTGTACGCCTATTCCGTTTTCGCTGTGAGTGACGCGGGTGAGCGAATGTTGTGGGCGTGTCTGTGTCACGTGTCACATTCCCTGTCTCGTTGGTGTGTTGTTCAGCTGTCATTTCATGCTGTTGCTCGGCCACGTGAATGTTTTTGACATACGTGTTGGACGTGTGCGCATGCGTGTCGTCTGCGGTCAGAGCAGGTATGAAGTGGTTATGGTAAGCAATGCCGTGTTTAGCAGGGTAAATGGTTATGTGATTATCATGCATCCATGTCAATCCTATGAGAATGTCTGCGGGAAACACTATTTCAGCTACGTATACTGTCGTGGTAATGGGAGGACAGTTTGCATGCAGGGAGATGTCCAGTTCCGTCTTTCCAATGATGGGAAAGGGAACTCCATCGACGTTGTGTAACGTGATATCAGTTGGTTCTATAAGTGTTATCCCATGATGTCTGAATCTAAGTTGGTCAAATGCAAGTTTTGACATGACGTTAACGGGAGAGCCGGTATCTAGAAAGAACACTTGAGGAGCGTTGTTTACCCTGGCTCGAAGTGTCATAGCAGAAGGGGATGTTTGATCGGCTGTCATCGTGAGAACCGGTAAGGTAGGTGTTGACTGATTCTCGTGAGGGCGTGTGTATGAGTTTTCGTGAGACGATCGTCATACCGTATTCTGTGTGTTTGTGTTTCCTCTAGCCTGGTGTTGGGGGGTCTGATATGACATGTGATGTTGAGAGTTTAACACACGACATTCTGTTGTGTCATGAAAAGCGGACCCATGGTATTGGCAATAGTGCGTGGGTTGTCTAAAATAACACCTGCTGGTGCTATGTCCTGGCTTGTTGCAAATCGTGCAAAAGAAAGCTGTTCTAGAGTGAGAACGGTGTCGTGATCGAGTGCGTGACATTTGTCTACCTCTAGTGTGGTTCGCTTGTGAGATCTTTGCTACTGTAGATGTGTGTGTGTGTGTGCGATGGGGATTTGTTGTTGTTGGGTATCTGCTTTTGCCGTAGGCGAGTCTTTGAATTTCCTAGAGAAATCACTGAGTGTGGTGTCCGGATCAAAAGCAACATTTGCCACATATTTCAGTGTGTCTGGATGCAGACGGGATACTAATGTGAAGTATCCCAAGACGGAAAGGAAATGGTCTACATGTATGTGGTCGTTCTTAACCCACGGTAAAGAGCGTATTGCTTCTCCGACTTCCTCCTTTAACTCGCTTGCCTCTCGGACAGCTCGTTCTTTGGAGAGGAAAGGGGCCATATTCATCTTTTTCGCGAGTGCGTATATAGGCGAGAATGCTCCTAGCTGTTCGTATGGAGCGAAAGATTTTTTGAATTGCTCCACGAACTGTGTGTATGTCTGTGCTTTCTTAAAAGCGTCTGACCTAACTATGTCACTGGCGAGTGTGTTATGAAAGTCGATGCGGGATTTCAAAACCGCTATTTTAGTTTTGTCGTCCTGTACTTGTGTGCGTTGTATCTCTGAGTTAACGTCATCTAAGAGAGTGTGAATTGCAATGTTGGTCCCATTGAACTTCGGAAGAGTGTTGTCATGTTGGAGGAGTATTTGCACATTTGTTGCAGCACGTTGCATGTGTGCTTGAGAGAGTGATGGGTTTGTGTTTTGATTTGGCATGGACTGTGTGTCATTTTTGTCTGGTTGTGCCATTTTGGAACGAGTGTTGTAATGGTGTGAGACTTCTGGTTTTGAAAGGGTCATGCACACTTGCGCTTAAAAGATAAAAAAAAAATCACTTCAATAAATGTTTAAGGCTTTGAAAAAAATATAAAAAAAAATCACTGGATAGCCTTCACTGGAACTCACTCATACAACAATTTTAGAGCTACCTAGCCCCAAGCAAAAGAAGGTACCTACTTACGTGGTGACGGTTTGATGCGATGGTGAAAGATGGTCTCTGGAAGTGGTTTTTGGAGGAGACCGGAGAAGTGATGTGAATCTGAAAGGATATAAGAAGTAAGAAATAGGGGAAAATGGAGGGGGGGGGGTAGTTCGTTTTCAGTTTTTCTGCAGGCAGAAAAGAGGAC